>NC_073389.1:26809063-27111563 GCF_028641065.1 Leucoraja erinaceus
CTTCTCCAGTGCCCCAACATGGTCCTTCAGGAGCTGAAGCTGGACGCACTTGCCACAGCTGTAGCAGCCAGAGGCTCCATCCGTGTCCCTGGCCTCCCACATCCTGCAAGCATCACACTGCCTCATCTTAACCGTCATGTGTTCACCGTGTCCCGTCCTCTCCAGCTTTTTGCGTAGCCTCCTCTCCTCAGCATCCTCGCCAAAGACTCACAAGGCCGCTCCCTTAGAGCAGCCTTGCTTATATTGACTGATAACTTGCCTAATTTACAATCAAAATTCCTCAGTTTTAAACAGTTTTTCCCCTGTGACCTCTGGCTCACCTTTCCCACGGATTTCAGCCAATTAGCTCTTCTCCCTGCTTCTCTTTGATTGCTGCTTGTTCAAGATCCACGTAAGCACTGGGCTACTATTTTAATTCATGTTATTATTAATTGTACTTATGTTAATTAATGTTAATATCTTTATATCATGCAAAGGTGTTTTAAAGGCGCAAAGAGTAGGAGTAAACGGGTCCTTTTCACAATGGCAGGCAGTGACTAGTGGGGTACCCCAAGGCTCAGTACTGGGACCCCAGCTATTTACAATATATATTAATGATCTGGATGAGGGAATTGAAGGCAATATCTCCAAGTTTGCGGATGACACTAAGCTGGGGGGCAGTGTTAGCTGTGAGGAGAATGCTAGGAGACTGCAAGGTGACTTGGATAGGCTGGGTGAGTGGGCAAATGTTTGGCAGATGCAGTATAATGTGGATAAATGTGAGGTTATCCATTTTGGTGGCAAAAACGGGAAAGCAGACTATTATCGAAATGGGGGCCGATTGGGAAAGGGGGAGATGCACCGAGACCTGGGTGTTATGGTACACCGGTCATTGAAAGTAGGCATGCAGGTGCAGTAGGCAGTGCAGAAAGCGAATGGTATGTTAGCATTCATAGCAAAAGGATTTGAGTATAGGAGCCGAGGGGTTCTACTGCAGTTGTACAAGGTCTTGGTGAGACCACACCTGGAGTATTGCGTACAGTTTTGGTCTCCAAATCTGAGGAAGGACATTATTGCCATAGAGGGAGTGCAGAGACGGTTCACCAGACTGATTCCTGGGATGTCAGGACTGTCTTATGAAGAAAGACTGGATAGACTTGGTTTATACTCTCTAGAATTTAGAAGATTGAGAGGGGATCTTATAGAAACTTACAAAATTCTTAAGAGGTTGGACAGGCTAGATGCAGGAAGATTGTTCCCGATGTTGGGGAAGTCCAGGACAAGGGGTCACAGCTTAAGGATAAGGGGGAAATCCTTTAAAACCGAGATGAGAAGAACTTTTTTCATACAGAGAGTGGTGAATCTCTGGAACTCTCTGCCACAGAGGGTAGTTGAGGCCAGTTCATTGGCTATATTTAAGAGGGAGTTAGATGTGGCCCTTGTGGCTAAGGGGATCAGGGGGTATGGAGAGAAGGCAGGTACGGGATACTGAGTTGGATGATCAGCCATGATCATATTGAATGGCGGTGCAGGCTCGAAGGGCCGAATGGCCTACTCCTGCACCTAATTTCTATGTTTCTATGTTTCTAAATGAATTCATTTTTTACATAAAAACAGTACTGCACAAGTACAGGCCCGTCGGCCCACAATGTCTGTGCCAAACATGATGTCAACGTCACTCCATATCCCTCCATATCCATGTGCCTATCCAAAAGACTTTTAAATGCCACTAATGTATTTGCTTCAATCGCCACTTCCAGCAGCATGTTCCAGGCATTCACCACACTCTCTGTAAAAAAAAAACTTGCCGCATACATCCTCTTTAAACCTTGCACCTCTCACCTTAAAACTATGCCCTCTAGTATTTGAATTTTTTCCATCCCGGGAGAAAGATTCTGACTGTCTACTGTATCTAATTTTATATATTTCCAAGACAGTCCAACCACTCCTTGTAGCTAATACCCTTCTATTCCAAAGATGTTCCGAACCGAAATGTCACCAATTCCTTTTCTCCAGAGATGCTGCCTGACCCACTGAATTACTCAAGCATTTTGTGTCTATTATTCTAGTAAACCTTCTCTGCACCCTTTTGAAAGCCTCCACATCATTCCTGTAATGGGGGCGACCAGAACTGCACACAATAATCCAAACGCAGCCTAGCCAAAGTCGTATATAGTTACATCATGACAATTATTTCACTTTTTGAAGTACCACATCTATATAACTAAAAGTTTCATCTTGACCACTTCATGTCTGCGCTGTATATTGATTTTAGAAAAAACGCTATCCTATATCACTATGATTTTTGGCCATCTTACTCACAGTCCTCCTGAGGCAGCCCCAAGGGTTTTTCCGATCGATGAAAAATAAAAAAGTTATGAGTGTTTTAAAAAATCTTGAGATCAGCTGATTGGTATTCTCAACTGTCATTCACCACGATGAAGGTATCGCCCCTTCCCGGGGTGGGGACAGGACTATAAAACCCCGGATGCCTGATCGTGAGTCAGTCACTCTGGTAGATCACGAGGGAAGTTCACAACTGTGATTCTAAGCTGTGAGTCAACTAAACTGTGAGTCTGCAAATGTACCTGCAATAAATGATTTGTTAGCCCTTAATGGCAATGCAATGAGTTGTTTGGCAATTTGGTGGCCTGCACTCTGCTTGAAAAGCTATGAAATTGAATTTGGTGGCCTGCACTCTGCTTGAATTGCTATGAAATTCAATTTGGTGGCCTGCACTTCACTTGAAATGCTACAAAATACAATTTGGTGACCTGCACACCGCTTGAAATGCTACAAATTTGAATTTGGTGGCCTGCACTCCGCTTGAAATGCTACAAAATTGAATTTGGTGGTCTGCACTCTGCTTGAAATTCTACGAAATGGAATTTGGATGCCTGCACTCCGCTTGAAATGCTCTGAAATTAAATTTGGTGGCCTACACTCCGCTTGAAACGCTACGAAATTGAATTTGGCGGCCTGCACTGCTTGAAAAGCTACGAAATTGAATTTGGTGGCCTGCACCCTGCTTGAAATGCTACGAAATTGAATTTAGCGGCCTGCACTCTGCTTGAAATTCTACAAAATTGAATTTGGTGGCCTGCACTCTGCTTGAAATGGAATTTCAAGGAATAGCAGTGAGTGAACTGCCAGCCCACCAGCCCTGAGTGACTGAGCTGCCAGCCCACCAGCCCTGAGTGACTGAGCTGCCAGCCCACCAGCCCTGAGTGACTGAGCTGCCAGCCCACCAGCCCTGAGTGACTGAGCTGCCAGCCCACCAGCCTTGAGTGACTGAGTTGCCAGCCCACCAGCCCTGAGTGACTGAGCTGACATCCTACCAGACCTGAGTGACTGAGCTGCCAGCCCAGCAGGCCTGAGGGACTGAGGTGCCCGCCCAAGAATCCATTCGGCCCACAATGTCCATACTAGCCCTCTGGAAACCAGTTCCTTCGGCCCACAACACCCATAGTAGCGCTCCAGAAAGCCCCCCCCCCCCCCCCCCCCCCCCCCCCCCCCCTCCGGCCACCAATTGAATTGGTGGAGAGATGGAATATTGCATTGGGGGACCAGCCCTCCCATGTGAACATGGGATCCTATGAGTCCCACTTAGTCTAGTAATTCCTAAAGTTATCTAAATATAGTTTAACTGTTTTTAAATGCAGAGACATTTCAAAACAGTTAATAAGTCCGTTGACAGCACATGATGTCAAGAGGCTTTGGCGGCACCCTGAGAGCCGAGAACAGGGATCTACCTCCTGAGGCCCAGTTGCCACTTTTGGACCAATCAGTTCAATAGGCAGCTACTGTAGCAGGTTGCAGGCCTTATGGAGACCAGAGTGGTTGGAAAATGTTATTGCAACCACAGTGATCATGCACAAGCTGAATCAAAGGCACAATTGAGCTCAAACATTATTTTTCTGAAGTTAAATATATCTCAAGTCGTAGAATAAATCTATACTTCACTGAATAAAATAACTGAACAAAAGCAAAAGATGGAAAAAAGCTCGCCATATGAAGTTAGCATTGTCATTCGTTAGTTTATCATACCAGGGTGATAAAGCATAATTATGAACTTTCTTACTCACTCATGCAAAACGTTTTCATTATAAACCAAGCAAGACATTAGCAACATGAGCTCTGGCAAGTGGATTTTGGAATGCCAGGATGTTATTTCAATGCATAATGTGACTGGTCAAAAAGAGTCATAGAGACATGAAGTCATACAGCAGGGAAACAGACCCTTCGGCCCACCTTACCCATGCTGACCAAGTTCACATACTGAGCTAGTCCATTTTCCAGTATTTGGCCCATCCATCTAAACCTTTGCAATCCATATATCTATCCAAATATATTTTTTAAAGTCATCGTAAAAATCAGCTGCTTCTTTAGGTTCCTCTGGCAGCTCATTTCAGATATGGATTACCCTCTGATTGAAAAAGTTGTCCCTCTTAAATCTCTCCCCTCTCACATTAAGCCCCATGCCATCTAGTCTTATAATCCTCTGCACTAGAAAAAAGGCTGAGCCTCCATGATCCTGTGCACCTCAATTAAACACTTAAAAAACTTTAAAATAACACACATGCTTTCCAAATGTTGCCCCCTTTCTACCAATGTCATTGTTTTCTATTCCTCCGTTATTTCCAGTGCGTCATCTTCTTCATTAAAGGAAAAAAATGCTACATTCAGGGTCATTATTTTTACAATTGATAGATATTTAATGATAGAAACATCACGTCAAAACTATCTGGGGTTAGGCACTGTAGTAACCCACATGAGATAGTCAATACTTTTGAAGAATCGGGTCACAAAATACATAGGGAATTAACAGATAACCAGGGATAGAGTTAATTACAAAGTTTATTACATTTCATGAATAGCAGATAAGGGATTCACCATTTATCATAACCAGCTGCTCTTAAAAATGCAATTATTGATTTGCCTTTCTGGGATTTGAACCAAGTTACCTGGTCGGCAGAGTTTCATCCAATTACTCAATTTCTGATTTGCTGCCATTTGTTGGGATATACTGACCAGCAGAATACAAAGCAGCTGAACATAAAATCTTTGACAGAACATATTGATAATAACTCCTCTAACAAACAGTTACTGTCTTAACTTCCTATGCATTTGCAGTGATTATTTAACTTAATTAACAATATTTCTTGGGACTCAAGAGACTGCAGTTGCTACAATCTTGAGCACTTTAGGGGTTTTTCTTGATATTTCTTGGGTAATGTTTTTTGGACATTTAGGCACACAACAACACGACACAGTGAACTGCAGATGCTGGAATCTTGAGCAAACACAAAGTGCTGGAGGAACTCAGTGGTCTGGACAGCCTATGTGGAGGGAATGGATCTATGACATTTTGGGTCAGGACCCACCTTCAGTCTGAAGAAGGGCCCCGTCCTGAAACATCGTCTGTTCATTCCTTTCATAAATGCTGCCTGGCTTGCTGAGTTCCTCCAGCGACTCACGTTTTTTGTGTTATGAGTTCCAGCATATGCAGTCTCTTGTGCTTCAAGAAACCCAATATTTTCCAGGATAAGGATTAATTTGTCTCCCTGCCATTGGACTCCCTACTTCTCACTGCAACATTAATATGCCTATGGGATGCATTGTCCATTGATAACACCTTCATCTATCACTAAGTTGAAGACTGGCAATGTTGTGGAAGACTAGCATGGTTGTGTTTTGTAGACCAATGAACTGTAAATGCTGTGGTGGCCTTTTGCTTATCTCTAGCCATTATCCACCCATTTATCAATCAGACCCTCCCTCACCTGTATCCACTTATCACTTGCCAGGCTTTGTCCAGTCTCCACCTCTCGTCCAGCTTTCTCCCTCCACTGCAATCAATCTGAAGAAGGATCTTGACCCGAAATCTCACATACCTATGTCATCCAGAGATGCTGCCTGACCCATTGAGTCTTTTTTTTGGGTTATGCTTTGATTGGATTGCCTTAATAATGTTTTTAGAACAAGCATCTGTATGTTTAGTGTGACAAACCATACTTATAGGGCACTGATAAGAATGGGACCAGATGGGTAAGACTCAACACAGTTTAACATCCACCACAGTGAGTCCACCAGGCACCTCCTCACTGTGATGGAAGGCAAAAAGTCCCAAAGTCCTTGTCTCTTCCCTCCTTGCTCCCCCTCTGCGTTGAGGCGATGCAGGCCTCCGATGTTGTGACCCCGCCGGGTGATGGTAAGCAAGTCCCGCGGCTCCGAGGTCCGCGAACGGGCCGGTTCAAACTCTGCGGCCCGGGGTGGTCGAAGCTGCCGAAGCTGTTGTTGCGGGAGCCCCGGAAAAACAGGTCACCAATCTGTGACCTGCGAGCTCCCAACGCTATCGTCCACTGGGCCCGCGGCCGAGCCTCCAAGGCTCCGAGGTCGGGTCGCCGCCGCCGGAACGCCGCCGCAGCCCCAAAGTAGGGTCGCCGCCGCCGGAGAGCCTCCACAGCCCTGAAGTCGGGCCACCGCAACTCCACCACAGGCCCGAATTCGGGCCACCGGAACGCTGCCACAGCCCCGAAGTCGGGTCGCCGCCGCCTCAATACCACCACCACAGCCCCGAAGTCGGGCCACTGGAACGCTGCCACAGCCCCGAAGTCGGGTCGCCGCCGCCTCAATACCACCACAGCCCCGAAGTCGGGCCACGAACGCTGCCACACAGCCCCGAAGTCGGTCGCCGCCGCCTCAATACCACCACAGCCCCGAAGTCGGGCCGCCGGAACGCCGCCACAGCCCCGAAGTCGGCCAGCTTTGCGATGATAAGTAAGCCCTGGCTCTGCCTCCGGAGCCTCGAGGTCGGTCCCCATTGGAGGCCGCCAGCTCTGCCATTAGGCCTCAGCGCAGACGGAGACGGGGGAAATGACAAGAAAGGTCGCATCCCCCCCGAAGAAAGAGACCAAAAACAAGCTTCCCCCCCCCCCCCCCCCCCCCCCCCCCCCCACACACATACATAACCCAACAAACCAAAATAAACTGAAACGGGACAAAAAGAAAACAAAAAAAAGAGAAGACAAAACGGATTGCAGTCGAGTCGCAGCTGCAAGGCAGCGCCGCCACTTCCGGAAGGTTCTGATGGAAGAAGATGGGGTAAAACGACCATCTCAAGTTCAGATCAAGTAATATGAGTGTCCTACGCACCACCTGCTGCCAAAATCATATTAATATCCCAAAATATATTCCAGGATTTGAGGTTGTTTCCTGCTAACCCACCCCACCCAAAGCTGGTCAATATTGAGCCCTATGATTCTAATTCCACACTATCACAAATATTATACATTGTTGTCCTCTGTTTGAAAAAGATGGACCCTCTTTTCTTACAATATATTCCTGAATCAATTTAGAGATATAGCATGGAAACAGGCCCTTCGGACCATCAATTCCACGCTGACCATCGATCACCCATTCCCACTAGTTCGATGTTACCCCACTTTCTCAGCCACTCTCTATACACTAGGGGGACAATTTTCAGAGGCCAAATAACCTACAAACCTGGTGATATATTGTGATAAGCTAGGCTTTGCGGAAGCTGGCATCAGGTAAAATATTGTCAGAACAGTGCCTATTTTATCTGTGTGAGTAAACCTTACATTTAAAATCATCACAAAGCTGAAGTAATAATATATCGAGTCCATGCCGGCCATGATCACCTGTGCACTAGTTCTATCCTAGGCACTAGGGACAATCTACATAAGACAATTAACCTACCAACTTGCACATTTTCTCCTTAACCATGTAGGTTTCAGCAAGTTTTCCTGCCACATCCCAAAGACCTCCAAGTTGGTAACTGAGCAAAATATAAAGTGCTGGTAGAACTAAGTGGGTCATCTGTAAAGGGACTTCCAGCATCTACAGTTCATTGTATCTCCAGATTGGAAGGTAGATTGGCCACTGTGAAGTCCCTCTAATATGTAGGGGAATGATAGAATGATGGGATAGCGGGATGATAAAATGGGATTAGTGCAGGATACATGTAAATTGGTGTTTGATGTTCAGTGTGGATTCTGTGGACCAAAGGGCCTGTTTCTGTGCTCTTTCATTCTCTCTGGATCTAAATATATTTAATTGTTATCAGTTATGGTTAATATTTCTATTAATAGACAAAATATTAATGCTGTTTCCACACCGCACCTCCCTATGACTCCATGATTGGGATAATAAAAATAAAAGTATGAGTAAACCAAATGTCTTAGTAAGCAATCTTCATTTAATATGATTATGGGTGACCTAATCTTGGTCTCAATCCCATTTTTCCCATTCTCTCCACGTGCACAGATATTCCTAGAAGATCAAATGTCTAAGATGTAAATCCAACATGACACTGCCTCTGCACAGCTCTCTAGGGTAGAGAATAGCAAGAACTCTTGACTTTTGAGGGAACAACATAGAACATAGAGCAGTACACCATAGGATGAGGCTCTTCGGCCCAAAATAATTGTGCCGATCATGATGCCAAACTAAACTAATCCTTTCTGCCTGCACGTGAACAATATCCTTCCATTCCCTGCAAATTCCTCTTAATCTCCACCTTGAATGGGCGACCACATTATGAAATTACCTCCCCCCCAAATTCTAGGACCCCACTAGAGGAAGCATCCTCTAACAATCTACCCTGTCAAACCTCCTCAGACTTGTGTATGTTTCTATAAGATCATATCTCATTCTTCTATACTCCATTGGGTATAGGCCAATCTACTTATACTTTATTCATATGCCAACTCACTCACCCAGGAATCAGGGCAGTCCTCTCCATTGTCAGTGTGAGACCATATACAGACTTGAAGAACAGCACCTCTTCCACTTGAGTAGTTGAAAATACAACTGTTTGAGCATTGAATTCACTAATTCTGGTTAAGTACAATTCCGCTCTACTCCTTCTTGCCCACCCCGTATTTCATTCCCCTCCTTCTCTCCCCGGTGCTCCAGCTGTCATCTATCCATGTTCTCCTGAGATGCTGCCTGACCTGCTGTTACTCCAGCACTTTATGCCTTTTTCTGTAAACCAGCATCTGCAGTTCTTGTTGCTGCACTGCCCTAAACCTACCACACCAAAAGACCACTACAAACCATCTCTTACACTACCATGGATTTTAAGTTATGATCTAATTGTTTTTAAATTGCATATTATGTGCACTAATGTCTTTGCCTTTTTTCTTTACACTGTCACAATTTATCTATTTTCTCCCTCACCTCCAGTTTGGTCTGGTTGCAGGCAGAAAATAAGAAAAAGATTTCCTAATATCTATAACACGAAACCCATTGTTATAGGATATCCATCTAGAACTTCTTCTTTAAAAAAAAGACACAAAATGCTGGAGTAACTCAGTGGGTCAGGCAGCATCTCTGGAGAAGATAGATAGGCAATGTTTTCAGAGCGGGCCCTTCTTCTTTCCATTCCTTCCCTGCCTCCCTGTAAATGTAGGGTTCATGACCTAATTTCAGACACGTCATGGTTAGAAAGCAAAAACAGAGACAGGGAAGAAAGTGAGTAATCAGCAAAAGGGTAGGTAACTGATAGAGTGGAGATCAAGAAAGATTAAATAACAGGGCTGTCTGTGTGCAGAATAGATATAATATCTGTGTGCTGCCTGCTTTCTGAACATTTCAGGATTCATCTGTGTTTGAGATTTCTAGCGTTCACATTAGTTTGGTTTTATTTTATTAACCCATACATATACAAACTTTTAAGTTTACAGGAGCAACTGAAAGGAGGAAGTATCTATGACCAGGGCTACCAACATTGGGTGAGAGTTGGTAGTGAGAAATTGCGAGAGACCAACCCAAGGGGGAGCGTAGCGACGAGGGGGGGGGGGGGGGGGGGGGGGGGGGGGGGGGGGGGGGGGGGGGGGGGGGGGGGGGGGGGCTGTATGAGTTACAATTATTTATCAATGAAAGCCTTTGAATATTTGAGTATTTACAGAGCATGAGTTGTAGATGCACCTTAAGGGGCTGTCCTACTGTACGAGGTAATTCAAGAGTAATTCTCCTGAGTTTTCCCCTGATTCGAACTCGGAGAATGTCCGTAGCGGGTCCGTAGGAGTTCGTGGATGTCTCGTAGCGGCTCGTACGAGTAACAGTAGGTACAAGAGTAAAAAAATACTTGTGATGAACAAAATTATTACTTTTTACTCGTACGGATCTAGGGCAAAATTGCCTGTTTATCATAATCCGATATATACGAGGAGTCAGGGAGGAGTAAAAGGAGGAAGAAGTTCCAGCTGGATAGCACATAACAATGGGTTACTCAGATGGTCTGCAGATATTAAGTCATCCTGTTCCTTTTTAAATGTCTATATACCTGGCCAGCGACACTGTGGGAGAGGCATTCGACTAAATCCTGTTTCTGTGGGAACTATGAAATGTTGATGTGGCCTGAGGCGTAATTTGAGGTGGATCTCAATCTTTGGAGCCTACACCCAATTTGCTGCTGATTACAAGTCCAAAACAGGGTTGTAACAAACTTCCATTCCCGAATTCTTAGGAAGTGAAAGGAAATATTGAGCAAGATATCTGCTTTAAAAGGAAACTCAACAATTTTGAATATACAGTAAACTGACTTTGAGGTTCTGAAGGCAATATGTAAATATCAATTATTTCTTTCTGGCTGTTAATTTAATGTATCAGTAATACTATTTATTTCAAAGGGCAGTAGCATCCTACATCTCAAAGAACCACATTCTGTTTGCTTTATTCAAACAATTTATTTGCCATTTTTCTGAATCCATTAGTTTAATCAGAAACAGTCTGCAACGGAAAAAACTCTTATCTCATCCAGCAATTCACTTAAAATCCCAATTTCAAACTTACAATTCTCTTGTTTATTATCTTTTGTTATTATAAAGTCAAATAATGTATCAATAAAAGAAATAAAGTCAACATGAAAAGTCAAGCCATATGTTAATTCTACTGTGGTATCAGAAATAGCAGAGTGCAGATGTGAAACTTAGGTGACCATCTATTCTGAGACTATCAACATCTCATTTAATAATCAGTCTGAAGAAGGGTTTCGGCCCAAAACTTTACCTATTTCCTTCGCTCCATAGATGCTGCTGCACCCGCTGAGTTTCTCCAGCATTTTTGTGTACTTTCTCATTTAATAATCATTTTTCCATCAGAAAATTTCTGCCGAATTTCATTTGCTCTTTCCGTTCCTGAAATAGTATGCTCCTTATGAAAAGAAGCAAAACTACATAAATTCATAATCTATCAAAATAAATTAGAAACAAGAACTGCAGATGCTGGTTCATTTAAAAAAAAAGACACAATGACCTCGAGTAACTCAGCGGGTCATGCAGCATTTGAGAACATGGCTAAGTGGCGTTTCGGGTTGGGAACCTTCTTCAGACTATTCCATTAGTCAGAAGAAAGTTCCCGACTCGTAACATCACCTATCCATGTTCTCCAGAGAGGCCGCGTGGCCTGCTGCATTCTCCAGCACTTTGTGTCTTTTTTTATATCAAAAGAAATGCAATAACAAATGCACCATATCACCATACAAATCTATGTGCTTTCTCCTCTGGCCACTAACTTACTTAGACTTAGTTCCTCCCACACTGTTGAGTGCATTGGGCAGCAAGCTTTTGCCATTCTGTTCGGTCATATGCGATGATTTCCACCCTCGATAGGTTAGCGTCCCGGGCTTCCAAATCCTTCTGGAATGTTCGCCTCCATGTCGGCCTCCTTTCCTTCTTTAGGTCGGTCTCCTTTCCTTCTTCCGTCAGGTTGCCATGTCATTGCTATCTTAGGTGCACGTTCTGGTGACATTCTGAGTACATGTCCTGCAAATTTCATCCTCCGTATCTCTATGTCCTGGCTGAGAGGCTTTGTTGCAGTTTCCGGATAGATCTCCTCATTTGTGATGTGGTCTCTGTCGATCTTCAGAAGATCTTCAGGATCTTCTTAAAGCAGCATTGTTGGAATGCATCCAATATATTTTTCATCGTCACATTGATTCCATGTCTCACTGGCAGAGGGCTGTAGGGAAGACTACAGACTGAAAGAGCTTGACTTTTAGCATCTTGGATATCCCGCCACTAGACAATATTGGCTGCATTCTTCTGAAGACTGATGCAGCTACCAATTCTGGAGTTGATGTCGACTTCTACATCTCCATCTGCTGTGAACATGGCCACTAAAGCCACTCATAAATCTATTTAGTCTTCTATCTGCATTCATTGCTTAGCACCATTCCTGCGCAGTGACAAAGCTGGGCATTATCCTTAATTAAGCGTGAAGCGTCGCCTATTCCTCGTGAGATGCTATATGACCTGCAGAGTTACTCCAGCTTTTGTGTCTATTTTCCTGTAATTATCATTTGCTCATCATGGAAGCTTGTCATGCACAAATTGATTGCTATTTTCCCGAAGTTACAACAGTGACTGCACTTCCAAAGTATTTCATTATCTGTACGTTGCTGTGGGACAACCTAATGAGATGAAGGGAATTATTTCTTGTTGTTTCCCTTAGTTGCTCGTTGATTTTCAGCTACAGGTGCCAGGGGTATTGTAGTGATCGTGCCTGGGCTTGTTTGCCACACAACACAACACATCTGCAGTCATCCTGAGGGACACTTTCCTTTGCTCATTCCAAACCCTGCAGATCCATCCATTTCCAGGAGCTGGACACATAGAAATAAAAAAAGATTACGGTATAGAAGCGTTACTCAGATCCATGTCAGTGAATGTCTTCCAATTAAGCTGAGAGAATGGAGCGGCTGGGCTTGTACACTCTGGAGTTTAGAAGGATGAGAGGAGATCTCTTTGAAATATATAAGATTGTTAAGGGTTTGGACACGCTAGAGGCAGGAAACATGTTCCCGATGTTGGGGTAGTCCAGGGACCACAGTTTAAGAATTAGGAGTAAGCCATTTAGAACGGAGACGAGGAAGCACTTTTTCTCACAGAGAGTGGTGAGTCTGTGGAATTCTGTGCCTCAGAGGGCAGTGGAGGCAGGTTCTCTGGATGCTTTCAAGAGAGAGAGCTAGATAGGGCTCTTAAAAATAGCGGAGTCAAGGGCTATGGGGAGAATTTAGGAACGGGGTGCTGATTGGGGATGATCAGCCATGATCACATTGAATGGCGGTGCTGGCTCGAAGGGCCGAATGGCCTACTCCTGCACCTATTGTCTATTAACAAATTGTCCTAATCATGCTTTAGCTATTCTGTTTCCAATACTCTGTATTATTTTCCTTCATTGATTTATCTAAACTAAACTTGAATACAGATATAATTTCTGCTTGCCCTGGAAGCAAATTCCATAAAATCATAATATTGCAGTGGTCCTTTGACCCTAAGAACAAGTGGTGCAGAGGGCAGCAGTGGTAGAGTTGCTGCCTTACAACGCCAGAGACCCGGGTTAGATCCGGACCTTGGATGTTGTCTGTACGGAATTTGCACATTCTCCCTGTGACCACGTGGGTTTTATCCGGGGGTTCCGGTTTCCAAAGACTTCTGGAGAAAAGTTTTTTTTTTTCTTACAATAAAAGCCTCCCAGGTTTTTTAAAAAAATCATTCTGAACCATGAGAGCAGGGAAGGAACAAGTTAGGTGTATGTTACTAAAAGTGCATCTACTGCTGTCAGCAGCTGCCCTTTTGCTTCATCAGCCTTTCAAGAAAGGCAGAAGGGAAAGCACAAGGGTGAAGAGGAAGCAGAAGAAGAGGTGTCAGTGGGTGAAGCCCTTCTTGCAAAGAAGATTGATGCTTGGACAGTATGATAACCTGATGAATGTGCTGCAAGAGGAGGATTTGTCTGCATTTAAAAACTTTCTACGAATCACACCTGAGCTGTTTAATGAGCTGAAGGAAACTGTGGGTCCCCTGCTGGAAAAAAAGGAGACCTATATGACGAATCCACTAGAACCAGGACTGCGTCTAGCCATCACACTCCGCTATTTGGCATCAGGGGACTCTTACAAGAGCCTCAGCTACAACTTCTGCCTTTCTTGAAAGGCTGATGAAGCAAAAGGGCTGCTGCTGACAGCAGTAGATGTACTTTTAGTAACATCCACCTAACCTGTTCCTTCCCTGCTCTCATTGTTCAGAACTATTTTTTTTAAACCTGGGAGGCTTTTATTGTAAGAAAAAAAATTCTGAAATCTCTGCTAAAAGAACTGTGCAACTATGATTTGACAGAGTCACATGCCCACCCAGTTTTGACCAGGGAGGTCCACACCTGCAACCTCCGGTGTTAATACTTCGCAACTGGCTTTTTTACCGATTTAAAAAACAAAATCCGGTTTTGAATTTTTTTAAATAATCGCCGGAGCATAGAAGAAGCCCGATTACGTGGAAACCACCTTCGACCATTAGGGAGAGTGACAAAAACCTCCGGGAACCTCCCGGAAACCTTGGGTGGGGCGCAAGGTCTCCAGAGGTTTCTGTTCAGGCTTCCGTTCAGGTTTCCTAAGTGGGACAAGGGCTTTAGGGTGGGGGATTGCACCCTTCCCATGGTCCACCCTGTTTCGACTAATGCAATCAAACCGACGTGCACAAACAATTAGATCAAATAGAACAAGTTGACCTACAACTTTAGTCTGTGCTCACCGTACGCAAGAAGAAGAATCAAAGCATTGAGACTCTGATGTCAGCAAGTTGCCATGAGACTTCCTGCTATTTCCTTTTGATCATTGCAAAGTTCCCATAGGCTCTGAATAGAGCACCTCATAGGAACAGTATATTTTGGACAGCATGCAATCTAATGGTATGAACAGTGAATGCTCCAATTTTACTTAATTCATGAATAAACAACCTCTCCCTTTTCACCACCCCCTCCCCCCAACTTCGCTGTGCCCTACCTGGACTCGCACCCATTTCTCCTTCCCCTAATTCCTTCCTCTGCATTCACAATTCACGCCTCTTCTATCCTTATCTCATAGATTTTGCCTTTTCATCACTGGCCTTCATCTAGCCATCTGTCTAACAAAACCTCCCCCTCACCCCATCCACCTATCACTCACCAGGCTTTGACCTGCTCCTCTTCTCTTCCAGTTTTATACTTCGCCACCACAATCGGTCCGAAGAAGAGTCGCAAACTGAAACATCACCTATCCATGTTCTCCAGAGATGCAGCCTGACTTGCCGAGTTACTCCAGCACTTTGTGTCCATTTGAAAAATGGTAAGCATCATCGTAAAAATGGGCATTATCGTGGTGTGGAAAGTGGAGCCTCCTTCTGATCATGTCAGCACACTCACTGTGCCTAATCATGAATTAAAAATCAAACATATTTGGGAAAATCAAAAAATCTAAACAAGTAAACAGCATTATATATGGTGACTGGACTTGCACCAGTACCTCTAAATGCTACAGGAACTTGGTCCAAAATCATGAAGACTTTTAATAAAAAGATTTATATCGGCTGGAAAGACAATATCCAAAAGGCACAGGTTTAAGACAATTGGTATTGGTTTATTCTTGTCACGTGTATCGAGATGCAGTGAAAAGCATTGTTGTGTGTTACCCATTACAATCATGTTATGTACATGAGTATAATCAAGGTATGCACAAGGTCAAGTGCACCCAATGATTAAAGAATGAGGAAAGATGAGAATATATATTTTTTCCCTCAACAAACTACCTTATTGTAATCTGGAATTTACCAACTATAAGGATTGTGGAAATAGATGGAATAGCAAATCTCAAATGGAGATGGGTAAATACTTGTAAAAGAACAATTAGTGTTATGAGTAAAAACAGGACTAGAAATAACAGGACACTTCAGGGGGGTGAACCCTCGGAAAGCGCCTGGACCTGATGGTATACCCGGTCGAGTTCTCAAGACCTGTGCAGACCAACTGGCGGGAGTTTTTGCAGACATTTTCAACCTCTCACTTCTGAGGTCTAAGGTTCCCACCTGCTTTAAGAGGGCATCAATAATACCGGTGCCCAAGAAGAGTAAGGTGACGTGCCTCAATGACTATCGACCAGTGGCACTAATGTCTATGGCGATGAAGTGCTTTGAGAGGTTGGTTATGGTGCACATCAACTCCTACCTCGACAAGAACATGGACCAACTACAGTTCGCATACCGGCACAACAGGTCAACGGAGGATGCAATTTCACTGGTTCTCCATTTCACATTGGACCACTTGGACAATAAAAACACCTACGTCAGGCTGTTATTTATAGACTACAGCTTGGCGATTAATACCATCATCCCTTCCAAGCTGGTTACCAAGCTCACGGAACTGGGCCTCTGCACATCCCTCTGCAATTGGATCCTCGACTTCCTCATCCACAGACCACAGTCTGTTTGAATTAGAGGAACCACTTCATCCTCAGTAACAATTAGTACAGGAGCACCTCAAGGCTACGTGCTCAGCCCCCTGCTTTACTCACTCTATACCCATGACTGTGTGGCCGGTCATAGTTCAAACTCCATCATCAAGTTCGCCGACACCACTGTGGTTGGACGAATCACAGATGGGGACGAGTCAGAGTATAGAAGTGAGATCGACCGACTGACCAAATGGTGCCAGCACAACAACCTGGCTCTCAACATCAGTAAGACCAAGGAACTGATTGTGGACTTTGGTTGGGGAAGGATGAGGACCCACAATCGTGTTTATATCAACAGGACAATGGTGGAGAGGATCAATAACTTCAAATTCCTGGGCGTGTATATATCAGAAGATCTTTCCTGGACCCAGCACACCGACTCTACTTCCTGAGAAGATTACGGAGATTCGGCATGTCGAAGAGGATTCTCCTAAACTTCTGCAGGTGCACCATAGAAAGCATTCTGATTGGTTGCATCGTGGCTTGGTTCGGCAACTTGAACGTCCAGGAGCGAAAAAGACTACAAAAAGTTGTGACCACTGCCCAGTCCATCACCGGCTTTGACCTCCCCACCGTCGAAGGGATCTATCGTAGCCAAAATCATCAAGGACCCACAACATCCTGGCCAAACACTCATCTCACCACTGCCATCAGGAAGAAGGTACAGGGGCCTGAAAACTTTAACGTCCAGGTTCAGGAACAGCTACTTCCCCACAGCCATCCGGCTATTAAACACAACGAATAAGCCATGAGCTCTAAACTGAACTTTTTCTTTTTTTTTCCCGTTATGTACAATGTTTACATATTCACATATTCTGTTGTGCTGCAGCAAGTAAGAATTTCATTGTCCCGTCCGGGACATATGACAATAAAACACTCTTGACTCTTCATGGCACTGATATAGATACCGTGGAACAAAAGATCAGCTTCTGCACTATAAATTTAAATTATTCTATGAATAGTAACCTAAGGCAAAGCAAATCATATTGGGTTTACTAGGTTTCATATGTTTATTGGCTGAACCAATACCAAATGCAAATACTGTTCTGTTTGGAATATTACACATTCACAAAACTCCCAGATGTTGTCAGGGCAACCGGTTAAGATCACCTCAAATAGAGACAGACAATTTGAGTAAAACACAAAGTGCTAGAGTAACTCAGCAAGTCAGGCAGTCTCTGGGGAGGGAATAGACAGGCAATATTTTGAGTAGGGTCCCTTCAGTCTGAAGAAGGGTCCCGACCCGAAAAGTCATCTATTCATTCCCTCCACAAATGCTGCCTGACCCGTTATTTTATTCCAACATTTTGAGTTTTGCTCAGGGTCATTCTCAAATCTTACTTTTGATCCTATAGCAACCATTAGGGATCATTTTCTCCAAATTTACAACTATCACTCCAACGATTACATATATATATATACAAGACTAATTGGGACCCGTTGGGTCCCAGCTTCACACGGGAGGGCTGGTCCCCCAACGCAACGGATACATATTCCACCTCTCCACCAACGCACAGACACACACACACACACACACACACACACCCAATCACGCACAGACTCACACACACACACACCTCACACACACACACACACACACACACACACACACACACATACACTCACACACACACTCACACACACACACACATACACTCACACACACACATACACTCACACACACATACAGACTCACACGCATACACACACACACACACACACATACACTCACACACAGATACACTCACACACACTGACTCACACACCATATATATGACAGTAAACTTTCTTGAATCTACTCACACGGCTGAGTGCGGCCTCTCCACTGTGGGGCTTCCGCAGTCAGCGGCACTTCCACAATTAGCGCGACCTGTCCACTAAGCGGAAGTCACGAAATGGACTAAAGACTAAAGGACCTAATAAAACATTTATTCCTTCCAAACACAGTCGGACCTAATAAAGCATTGCAGTGTCAAGCACAGGCAGGGCAGTAGGCCAAACAACTCATGGCATTGTCATTTCATTTAATTTCCAATTGAGCATTGCACTTTCAAGCACAGGCAGGACAGCAGGCCAAACAACTTATGGCATTGTCATTAAGGGCTAACAAATCATTTATTGCAAGTACATTGCAGACTCACAGTTCAGTTGATTCACAGCTTAGAATGACAGTCGTGGCCTCTCCCTTGCGATCTTGCAGAGTGACTGACTCGCGTCCAGGCATCCGGCGTTTTATAGTCCTGTCCCCCCCCCCCACACCCCTGGAAGGGGCGTCCCCCCCCTTCATCATGGCAATTGACAGGCGAGAGGACCAATCAGCTGATCTCAAGATTTTGTAAACACTCTTTGTAAAAAAATAACTTTTTTATTTTTCATCGATGGGAAAAATCCTCAGGGCTGGCTCAGCGGAGGAGGACTGTGAGTAAGATGGCCAAAAATCACAGTGATACAGGTAGCGTTTTTTCTAAAATCAATATACAGCACAGACAGGAACTGGTCAAGATGAGACTTTTAATTATATAGATCTTTATAACCAGAAAAATGGAGATCTCATTTTTTCAAACCCATCCCTTCTTACATCCCTAAATAACTGGGAACTACTCAAATAATCTGAAGTTAAAAATAAACCAAGACAAATACTAACTTGCCCAATGTGCCCACACACAGCAGTTTGCATTGAATGTTTAAAAAAATATTAAAAACATTTCTTCAGCCATTTCCTATAGAAGACAAAACATTAAACAAAGAAAACTGTTGTACACCAGTGCAAGACAGTTTTGGGAGGCTCAGAGCAATTAGCAAGGTGCCAGAGTGTTTAATCATTTCAAGTAAATTAGCAAATGCTACCTCAACTCAACTTTTTGAATTTGCATGTAACTCCAGTGAATGCTTGAGGCTAGATGGGGTATTCTTGTTCCCATCTTGCACTCAATATATTATTCCTTGTTATGATACTCAACTTTACACTCATTCCTTGTGCACTGGTTAACATAAGTAGTGCCACCACCTGCTTGCTTGGCATCAGAGGGCATCTGTTTTTCAGATTAGCGTCTCCAGATCATGGTAATTGTGATTTTCGCTCATTGCTCATGGGGGCCGTAATCAAAAAAATGTTTTGTTAATTTCTTTCCAGTGCATGTGTGTGTACAAGCATGTGCGCGTGTTTGTGTTCCACTTGGCTAATTCAAATGGCTGATTTATTTTTGTTCTAAGGTCTACCGCTGTTGCCAACCGTTGGGATTGAAACTTTAATCTATATATTACTGAAACTCTCATCTAGTTTGTGTGTCTGTGGGTCTGTCTGTGAGTGTGATCTGGAAATTACGCCAAACGGTACATAATGGCGCTGTGGCCCAAAATCTTTTTGGGCCACCTTACTCACCATTGTCCTCTGGTGTGCATTAGCCAAGTTTCGTTCAGATTGATGGTATATTTTACAAGTTATTCACATTTTAAACTTTACAAAATCCAGTTTGATTTGAAATTGCACTGGCAGTTATCAGCGTATGATGTCACAATGGGGTCTAATTTACATAAACTGCCCGTCAGTAGTGTTCCACCTCACAATGACATCACAATGTGATCTCATTTACGTTTATAAAAACCTGTTTTCAAAAACACAGCAGTGTTCTATTCAGATTGATGTTATATTTTACAAGGTATTCACATTTTAAACTTTGAAAAATTCACTTTTAACTTTAAAAAATCAAACTTTCCACTTTAAAACTTGCCCTGCCATTACAATGTTAACAAATGACAGGACTCCCAGTGCATTGAGAGATTTGTTATATTGTTGTAAAGAGAGGGGGGGAGGGGAGGAGGAAAAATATTATTTAAACATTGTGTTTAATGGGGGAGTGGGATTGGGGAGAGGCGAGGAGTGGGGATCAGGGAGATGGAGAGGAGGGTGTAGGGAGAGGGGTTATGTGGGAGGGAGGGAGTGACTGAGGGTAGGAGAAAGGAGAGGGAGGGAGAGGTGAGTGGGGAGGGAAGGAGGAGAGGGGAAAGAAGAGGGAGGGTGAAGAGGAGGGGGAGGGGGCGCTGGGGGATGAGGGGAAATGAGCTGTGGGTGCGCAGTAGGGGGCTATGGGTAAGTGGTGGAATATTGCGTTGGGGGGATGGGTTGCGTTGGGGGAATGGTTGTGTGGTGGAATGTTGCATTGGGAGAACGGGGCCCAAGGGGGACAACAGCAGGACAATGAGGGGGGAAAAAAATCACCATAGACTGGAAGTAATGGAAAACTGCCAATGATGAAAATCTGTAATAAAAATAGAAAGTACTGCAACCACTCAGCAATTGAGGCAGCATCAACAGAAAGAGAAACCGAATTAATGGTTCAGGTCAAAAATGCCTCAGTAAAACTGAGATCTACAATCTGAAATATTTACTCCATTTCCTTTTCCACATATATTATGTGACTTGCTGAGTATTTCCAGGACACTCTATTACCATCATTGTAATGTGTAGGCTGACCATGGGTGATGCATCCCAGTTGTTGGCTGCTTGCTCCAAACCTCGGCTAGAGCAGCGTCGCTTGTGGCTGAAGAGACTAATGCAGGAGTCTCTGTCGCAAAGGTCACATTTCTGTGGGGTCTCCGGTTTGTTGAAGTTGCTGCGCTCCTTTCTCCGTGTCCGCTTGTCTGCCTCTGCGTTCAAGTTTCTCTTCCCCCGTTTTGAGATGTTGGTTCAGGGTACCTCTCCACCTCATGCGGTCAGCTGCAAGGCTCTCCCCGGACTCCACATCGATGTTGAGCGCCTTCATATCTCTCTTGCAGACATCCTTGTAACGTAGCTGGGGGCGGCCGGTGGTTCTCCTCCCAGATGTCAGCTCTCCATAGAGGATGTCTTTTGGAATACGGCCATTCTCCATGCGGTGGACATGGCCCAGCCATGAGTAGAGTGTACATACTGGGAAGGCCAGCACGAGACAGGATCTCGGCGTTGGACACTCTGTTTTGCCAGGATATGCCCAGGATACGGCGGATGCTTCTCAGGTGGAAGGTGTTGAGTCTTCTCTCCTGCCTGGCATATGTAGTTCATGTCTCACTGCCATACAGCAGCGTGCTGTTGACACGGGCGTTGTAGACTGCTATCTTTGTCTTCACTGTCAGCTTTGGGTTGGTCCACACTCGAGTTGTGAGGCGAGCGAGAGTTGTAGTTGCCTTCCCGATCCTCTTATCAATCTCTGTGTCCAAGGAAAGGTTGTCGGTGATGATGGAGCCGAGGTACGTGAACTGATGGACAGCAATGAGTTCGTAGTCATTGATGGAGATGACAGGCGTCGCCTCTGTATCCTGCCCCAAGACATTCATCTTCTTCAGGGTGATGGTCAGCCCGAATTCCTTGCAAGCTCGATAGAAACGGTCCATCAGACTTAAATAGGCCATCTCTGCTGACGAGGTCGAACACCTTGGTGAGGTCAATGAAAGCAACATACAGGGCGATCTGCTGTTCTCTGCACTTCTCCTGGAACTGGCGAAGGGAGAAGACCATGTCTATTGTTGAGCTTCCAGCTCAGAAACCGCACTGTGACTCTAGGTAGTCACGTTCTGCCAGCTTCTGCAGGCGGATCAAGATGACCCGAGCAAAGACCTTGCCAACGATGTTGCGGAGGGAGATGCCTCTGTAGTTGCTGCAGTCGCTTCTCTCGCCCTTGTTCTTGTAGAGAGTAAATGATCGTGGCATCCCTCATGTCCTGCGGTACAGCTCCTTCTTGCCAGCACTGGCAGAGGACTTCATACAAAGGAAGCAGTAAAGGCCCTGTCCCACTTACATGTCCTCGGCATGCAAATTACGCGACCTTGTCGTCGCGTTGAGGAGCACGGGCATCGTGTGGCCGCGCGGGGCCGGTCCCACTGAGAAGCGCAGAGTGGTATGGAGTTGTGTGCGGTATCACGCAGCGTTCCGGGACTTAGTACCGAACAAAATCTTCGCGTGCCACCGGCCTGTCGCGTAACTGACGGCCAAAGTGGGACAGGCCCAAGACCCTGGCGCAACGCAACGTCTCACCTCCAACAGCAGCAGAAGCAGGCAAACGATTGTCGAACTCAGCCTGGGGCTCACAGCTGTTGGTACAGTAAAAGCTCTTTGGTTGCAGCCTGATCTTGCAACTCACCAAGGAGTGGGCTGTGTCACTGTGGCAGGAACGTGTGTGGAGAACGTTCTTGATGGCGGCACGTCTGAATAGGATCCGATCCAGTTGATGCTAATGCTTTGAGCGTGGGTGCCTCCAGGAAACCTTGTGCTGGGGCTTTGTCTGGAAGTACGAATTGGCGATGCACGGATCATGGTAGGTGCACAGTTCAAGCAGTCGCTGTCCGTTATCATTCATTTTGCCCACACTAAACTGCCCAAGGCAGGAAGACCACGATTCATGGTCTGCGCCCACTCTGGCATTGAAGTCGTCCAGGAGAACAAGTTCTTCCTTGCTGAGGAATCTGCTGACGATGGATTCAAGGTTCTCATAGAAATCGTCCTTTGTATCTGATGTGGAGGACAGTGTTGGGGCATACAAGCTGACAAGAGTGACTGGGCCTGCGGTGGTGTTGCGGTGGAGAGTCAGGAGTCGCTCTGAGCCATTACTGCCTGGTTCCACCGTGTTCAGCAGGCTGTTCCTTACTGCGAAGCCTACTCCGTGCTCTCTGGATTTGTCAAAGTCTTTCCCCTGCCAGTAAAACGTGTACTCCTTCTCCTTCAGTGTGCCCGAGTCTGCCAGCCTTGTTTCCTGAAGGGTGGCTATGTCTACGTTGAGTATCTTGAGCTCGTCCTTTATGACAGCTATTTTCCTGGAATCACTGATGTCCTATAGGTTTTCAGAAAGGCCGGTCATCATTGTCCAGACTTTCCAAGTTCCCAGTTTTAGAGCTGGTCTCTTTTGATGTGTTCTTTTGTTGGTAGGTGCGAAGGTTGGGATCTGCTGTTCGGATGGTTCCTAATCCCCGTGCACCCAGTGAGGATAGCAGACCGTGGCGGGACAGCACCTTATTGGCTGGGGGCTGCCCAGCTTGAGGCGGGCGGTAGCTGTCCAGTGAGATCCAAAAATCCCTCCCAGTCGGGAGCAACTCCTGGCGCCTCACTTTACACCAATCTCGCGATAACTAATAACCGGTAACTGTTGCTCCGCGTGTTGTGTCGACGCCGCAGACGAAGCTGGAGTGTCCTCTCTAGGTTGTAGGTGTAGGTTTGAAGGTGATGTGTGGTTGGATGCAAGCCTGGGCGATGTCATATGGAGGACAGGCTGTTGCCCATGCAGCACGTCCCCCCTCTCCACGTCGCCGATCGATCCAATGGAACAGCAGGGCCATTAGTTTGGAACCAGTGCCGTCGCAGGAGCTGCCAGAGCGAGGTTATAGACAACGACGAACTGCCTTAAGGGCTCAGACTCCGGATTTTTCTTGAGGTTTATTCCTGGAGCCTTTTCCATTACTGGATATGGCCAGAAGGCAATGGAGGTTTTAAATCAGAGTTTTCACTCTCCTAGATGGACTGCCTTCCCAGGCTGATGAGCCCCATCTGCCCGAGTCTCGTGGGGGCGGGAGCGTCTACCTTCCCTTGCAGGTCAATAGCACCTGCCCACTTTTCCACATATATTATGTGACCTGCTGAGTATTTCCAGAACATCCTATTTCCATCATTGTAAACTGTACTTCTTTCAATGAAACTGTGGAGATGGGGTTGGGATCTGAGGCACATGCAATAAGTGCTGTGATCTGTGAGGCTCATGGAACCATAGGTGTGATAGACAAATTGGCAAAGTACTTACATTCTTTCACTGATCCCAGTGTCAATCTGTTGGCAAAGCATCAGTTTGTTTGACAAGAAGTTCAGTTTCAAATTGTCACAATATATATTTTCATGTTTAATATTGCCTGCCCCTTATCAGTCCTTCTACTGTCATATCTTTTAGCCATACTTGTCTCCCTGCGACACCTGACAAGAGTAAAAATCGGATTTTATTCAACCATTTTCTGGGTCATTTTCAGGAATCAATGCTTTACAACAAGACATTGAATTGGGTACTTTTTTCAGCAATTTCTGGGGCTAATTAATGTGTCAGGAAAATGCAAATGTGAGGGTCTCAAGCCTGTCTCAAATTTGATAGTGTGAGGTGTACCAGAAGACAGGTTTTCTTAGGATTGATAAACCATTACTTGAGATCTCCAATGACATGTAAGAGCTTTTGAAGAAAACTTTCTTGATGCATATTCAGAAAGAGCAGAAGGCTCACCTCATTCTGTTATAACTCAAAATAATTCCCTTTCCCAGAACATTGACATTCAGACTGCTCCCGGCAAGGAGACCCAAGATTCAATCAGTCACAGAAGAGCAAACTATATTGAAGTACATAAAGTAAATTCTACATGGGTCTTTGCAGAATTTGGCAATATTTGCCTATATAAGCTTCGCAATGGGTTTTGATGATGACAGCTGGCAATTACCTTGCAGTGAACACATTCTTACAATCCTGTTGCACTTATCCGGAGGTGTTATAACTTGTCAGTATTATACTGTTCAGCATGTGAACTGTACACTGGACCGTGAGAACTTCATGAATGTTGTGACAGAATACGGCATTTGAAGGCACAATAACGAGGTATGAAAAACAAGGATATCACAAATTTTATTTTTTAATGTAAAGCATTTCTCTAATTAGTTAGTATCCAATTCAATAAATCTGCATAACTATTTTTAAAGACAACAAAATGCTGGTGACACAAAGTGCATTGTAAGTATGGGTCAATGGTGTTTATGCAAAAATGTAGTGTGGCAGTCAAAGATAGCAATGAAAGGAGTTGGAAATGAACTTGTTCTACATCAAACTTAATCAACTGTTCATGGGATGCCAAACAGACATCAATAAACTGATATATAAGCACTAATGAGAAGGAAAAAAAAAAGAAAAACACAAGGTTAAAAGTACAATAATTTTTTTTAATCAAAAATTAAAGATATAGAGTCATACTGTAGATCATACAGCACGGAAACTGGCCCTTCGGCCCAGCTTGCCCATTCCGACCAAGATGCCCTATCTACACTGGTCCCGCTTGCCTGCCTTTGGCCCATATCCCACTAAACATTTCCTATCGAAGTACCTGTCCAAATATCTTTTAAATGCAGTTTTTGCCTCAACTCCCTCCTCGGGTAGCTCATTCCTTATACCCACCACCTCTGTGTGAAAATGTTGTCCATCAGACTCCTATTAAATCTTTCCCCTCTCACCTTTAACTTATTTCCTTTGGTTCTTGATTCCACTACTCTGGGTAAAAGATTCTGTGCATCTACCTTATCTATTCCGGTCATTCCACCTCTATAATATCACCTCTCATCCTCCTCTGATCCAAGGAAATAATACTAGACTGCCCAACCTCTCCCTATAGCTCAGACCCTCAAGTCCTGGCAACGTCCTCATAAATCTTCTCTGCACTCTTTGCAGCTTAACATTTTTTCTACAGCAGGGAAACACTACAACATGGCCTTACCAACGCCTTGACCAGTGGCAAACACTGGAGGCAGTACATCCTTGCTCAGGCACATCATGCAACTATCCAGACAACAATTCTTCAACTTGCTAAAGTTTGTGGGCCTAGAGGAGGGTCCTTTCATTTGATTTACTATTGCATTCACATCCAAAATAAAGTTATGCTGCCCATTGTTGTCCATGACAATGAAAGGTACTTTTAGTCTGAAAAATTGTTTTAGAAAATTATGGTGCCTCACTTTGACAAATAGATTATTTTTACTAAAAACTAACCAGTCATATTTGTCAACACTGTCCATTAATTGATGGGAATTCTGTCACATCGAACATCAAAGTGGTTTATTATTTATAATCTACTTGAGTGGTGTCGCTTGTACTATTTATGCAACAAGTGCCAGCACTAAATATAGATGAAACAGAGGCCAGAGTGTGTTACAAGACAGAAACAGAGATGGTTCAGATTACATCACGGACCACAAGCTAAAGCTGAAGAGATTTATCAACATGTTGAATTTAAAACACAGTTTTTGAAAAGGTCTCTGTATACTTTTCTCCATAATATCTTAAGAAATTCAAGGAAGTTCATTGATCAATAGGGTGTAATACAATGATCATTCATTATCATTAGTAATGCTGCTAATTTTGCTTTGAAAAGCAAGAGCATTCTACTTCTGTTGGCATTCTCACAAATTGATTAATTTGACCAATGTACCAGAAACTCCATCTACAACATAAATTATGCCAATCCATGCATATTATTCTGCTATGTTTCATTCAACCCATGACATAGTAACACCATCTGTGGGATGCTAAACTATCTTAGATTATCCCTGTTTTTTAAAAATATTTTACACTTTTAGGCCTCTTCTCCCAACTATCGGGAAATTCTTATACAAGCAAATTCTTATCACCTCTCTTTAAGTGGAATTCCATAACTAGTATTCAGAAAGCTTAGAAGGGATAGAAAAATCCCTTTTTGTCCATTTAAGAATTCCTCGTGTTTATTCAGTTGAAATCAAGAACTCAAACATTGTTGAACCGTGGTCACAATTCCACACAATCACTCCATGTCGCAATTTGTGTATGATGCTTTGAGAGTGCTTGAAACAAGCAAAAACTTTATACAAACATATGAACTGATATATTTTGAAAAAAATCATAGAAATACAATTGGAATTGTTCTTAATATTAAAGTCTCAGATTATATCTGTAAATTAAATCAAACATGTGGATGGATGTGCTTGAGAGGCGTATGAGGCACAAGGTGCAGGTCATCCTGAAAAAACCCCATGTAATTCTGGAGAGTCAAAAGAGCACTCGGAACAACAACCGGCTCCTCTCCCTGCCCTGTAGAACGGAGCGGTTCAGGAGATCCTTCACCCCTGCAGCCATTAGATTTTATAATTCGGACCGCTAGGCTGTAGGGTGATGCATTCTTGCAATTTTTAATTTTTAATTGTTAATTATTGGTCTTTTTAAGTAGTGTCCACAGTGTATTCTATGTATTTTCTGTCTGCGTTCGTTTTGAATCTGTGGGTTTGTTGGTTGGGGGCTTCTGGACATCTGAATTTCCCTGAGGGGATCAATAAAGTATTTATTATTATTATTATTATTATTAAACATGAATGATTTAATTGCAGCAGACAGCAGGAGATAATTTGTTGAAATAAACATATAAAATCATGATGGCTCAGTGATGAGAAATTAATGATACTGTATTTGTCACTTCCTAGCTTTGATTATGAAATGCCCTTGCCCTCTCAGGATCCCACAGCAAGGTGAATCAAAAACACCAAGTAGATGTCACATGGCTAGTTTGGAACAAAAATGCACGCTGCAAGATTTGTGACAAGGGTTTGCTTGGTTTAATATTTATTACAACTGGATTATTTCGTACACAATTTTACTAATCTTTTAATAATACTTCTATGATATATTTTATCAGTCCTGCCCTTTCTTCAAAACCTGCAAATTTCATATTACACTTCATTATGACATAGAAAAAAGCCATTCGGCCCACATATGTCACCTCTGCGAACTATCCCATTAATACCCTTTTCCTATTTTTTCCTTTAACTTTATCCTATTTTTTCCTATGTACCCACTATTTCCACGATTCTTCTACCTGCCAGCTACACTGTGGGTAATTTACAGTGGCTAATTACCTGCTAACTAGCTAGTCGTTGGGATGTAGGAGAAAACCGGAGCACCAGCGGAAACCCACTCGGTGGCATGAGACAACATACAAACTCCACACAGACAGAAGGTTAGGTGTAAACTCTGGGTCCTAGGAGCTGTGAGGAAACAGCAAAACGTCCACAAGGTATTTCTCAAGGCACGATATGTGGATTAAGGAGCTTAATTTATCCGTTTGGATCACAGATTTTCTTTCTTCCACAACAATACTGCAGCTATGTTTTATTGTACAAGTACCTCACTAGGGAATAAAAAATGACTGAAAAAAAGAATTTAACAATATAGTTACAACTCAACAAATAAGCATCCTAAACAATCAATTTTGATATCGGCACTGACATCTGAAGTATTTTACAGGTTATTTCACATAGGTTATGGGAACATCCTTTAATAAATAAACAACCATTTTTATTTTCATGAATTCTAATTTGTACAGAATCAGCAAGTTCTAATATTCCACCATATTATAGGATTATTCTCTTACCAAATCTGCGATGTTCATTGTCGTGTTGAGAGATCTGTAGTTCTACAAAGACTTTTGCCTCCAGCTCACTTAACAGACAGCACTGTGTTATCTGAAACACAATGCCAACAACACAGAGACATTGTTTACCAACAGGACTCGGGGGTAGGACACAAAACTCCTTTTCCACAGAACTCGAATTAGCCATATGTAATGCCCCAAAAATGTTTCAAAAGATGGTCAGCAATTTTAGAAGGCACCAGTTATTTATCAATTATTCTAATAATGGAATGGTGTGAGTTGGAAAGTAACTTTTTAGATAATTGACCTTTACCGAACATCTGCTCACTGCAGGCCTATCTAATGGTGGAACATTGTCTTCCCTTAGGCAATCCTTCTGGACAAAGGATGACTTGCTTCCACATTGGCTTTGTAGGGTTCTGAGGCAGTCGGTGAAGCCATTGTGAGACTCTTCCACCGATGGGGTAGGAGGTACCTGGTGGAATAGACAGGTGAGTAGATTGTGAGGTGGTATATCAATGCACAGTATATATTCAAGGCTTCCGCGTGGTTCCGACATGGCCTTGGTGTTCTCAGCGTCATCCTGAATGCTCAATCTACACTTGGAGTGATCAGGGACTAGAGATTCCCAGGAATCCATGGTGATTTAGCATTTCTTCAAGCAGGCTTTGAGTACATCCTTTAAACGTTGCCTCTGTCTGCCTGGTAATCTATTTCCATGACAGAGGTTGGAATACCATATTTGTTTCAGGAGCCAGAGTTGGGCATGACCAATGTAGCCAACCAAGTTTAGCTAGGGCCTCAGTGCTGGGGATATTGGCCACTGAGTGATGATGAAGCCAATCCTTCTGATGAATAGGAAGGATATTGTTGAGACGGGGATGGCCATAACAGCCCACATAAAAATCCACATATGTCATGGCTGTTAACAAGCTGAGCTTCCTTTGCTCTCGCAATCCATCTGCTTTCAAGGCATGTACAGCTCCCTGAAAGAATGATGGCACTTCCAATGTAGTCATATCTTATGTTGGCAGTTCATGCACTTAATCTCCTGGTTATTCTCATTAAATAGTCTTGGTTCTTGTTTTAGTGAAGAATTCAAGAGCTCTTTACAGGTGCATATCCATAAACATTGGAGACTTTGCAGCTCTTGTAGGTTGGGAGTTGACCAGTTGTCTATGAGGTGCTTTCTGAAAAGAGTTACTTTTGTGTGGCGGACAGCAATCGTAGGCCATTAAAGCAGAAGGATATAACGTTCCCATTTTATCAAATGCTGCAATAGGTTAATTATAATTTTGACAAGAAGCAGATGGTGTATATCTGTCATATGCTGTATGACTATATAACTCTATTCTGAACGGTACTTCCATAAGCTAGAGTAGTGTCCGATTCATCACCACCCTATTGCAGACATTGGACTTTGTCTCTGGAACTGGTGAACTACAGTGCTGAGAACGACATTCTGCACTCTGTGTCTTTACCTTCACTCTACCCATTGTACTTGAGTTTGGTTTGATTGTATCTACGTATGGTATTATTTGATTTGATTGGATAGTGTGCAAGACATAGCATTTCACTGTACCTGAAGTGACAATAATAATAAATGCAAGCCTAGTTTACTTTTTTTTAGATTGTACATAGTAGTTTAACATATTTATCATTGAACCCAGTAGGTTTAATGTAGAGAGTGGGAAAGGGGGCTCTGATAGTTTAAAGAAAGCGTGGGAAACATGGCCCTGATAGTTTAACGGAAGAATGGCAAATCGGAACTGGTGAGTTTAAAAGGACATGGGAAACTGGGCACCAGTGAATTTAAAGGAAGCATGAGAGAAAGGGCCCAAATGAATTTAAAGGAAGTGTAGGAAATTGAGTCTTGGTATTTCATAGAAATGTGGGAAACAGGGTCCCAGTACATATGAAGCATAAGAAACAACACCCAATTATCCAAATGCTAAGCTGTTGAGCTTTCCAAACAATGATATAGCAGATTATCCGGATTGTACTGTAGCTTAAATCCTGTTAAAGGCTTGGAAATTTGGATGTAGCAATTACAGGTTATAGTCCTTGAGGCACTCCTGATACTGAATCCCGATCTTCATTTCCTTCAAATCACAGCTACAGAGAATAACAAGACCCAGATACTGATTCACCTTTCAATGGGTGAAACTAACTTAGAATGCTATGTGTAGGTAATAGGCCCTCCTCGGTCATGACTGACCATGGGTGATGCATCCTGGTCAGATGCAAGCCTGGGCGATGTCATATAGAGGACAACCAGTTGCCCATGCAGCACGTCCCCCCTCTCCACGTCGCTGATCGATCCAAAGGAACAGCAGGGCCGTTACAATTTAGCACCAGCGCCGTCGCAGGAGCTGCCAGAGCGAGGTTGTAGACAATGACGAACTGCCTTAGGGGCTCCGACTCCGGATTTTCTTGAGGTTTACTCCTGGAGCCTTTTCCATGACTGGATATGGCCACAAGGCAGTGGAGGTTTTAAATCAGAGTTTTCCCTCTCCTACATGAATTGCCTTCCCAGGCTGACAAGCCCCATCTGCCCGAGACTCGTGGGGGCGGGAGTGTCTACCTTCCCGTGCAGGCCTATAGCACCTACCCACTGCCCAGATGTGTAGGTAGGAACCGCATATACTGGTTTACACCGAAGGTAGATACAAAATGCTGGAGTAGCTCAGCGGGATAGACAGCATCTCTGGTTAGAAGGAATGCGTGACGTTTTGGGTCGAGACCCTTCTTCAGACTAAGTCAGGGGAGAGAGAAACGAGAAATATGGAAGGGTAAGGTGAAGATGAGAGATCAAAGGGGACGAAGTTCAAGGAAAATGTAGAATAGATCACTGTTAGGTAGGGGAAGTTGACAACAAGGCATACAAAGTAAAATTAAATCAGGAAGACAGTCAAACTAGTCGGAGAACTAGGATGGGGGAGGGATGGAGAGAGGGAAAGCAAGGGTTAATTGAAGTTACAGATGTCAATACCATACCGTTGGGTTGTAAGCTGCCCGAGCAAAATATAAGGTGCTGTTCCTCCAATTTGCATTTGGCCTCACTCTGACCGTGGAGTAGGCCCAGGACAGAAAGGTCAGTATGGGGATGCTATGTTATCTTGTATCCTGTTCCTGCAAGACTTCAATAAGAAGACAACTCACAACTGAAGCTGGATCTCCACCCATTTTCTTCATGGGTTATATTGTTTTAAGAAGGTTAAATGGTTTTTAATGATCATCATGTGTTTAGCGAAAGGATACAGATGGTTGAATTGAAAACAATGATGGGTGTCCTAACCTGAAAGTTTTAGGCAGGCAATTCAGAACAGGCATTGTAGCAGTGCCTGATTATGTCATAATTTGATGTTTATGAACCACTAGATAGCAATCAGGACTGGGAAGACTTGCCGAATTTCCCCAGACTGAGGTTAATGAGGATTAATGCCAAGAACTATCTGCTGCCTTAAATGAAATGAGCTAGGTTAGCACAGAGACTGAGGTTTTTTTTAATGGGAGATAATTATCCAGTAAGTCATCAGTATATCTAAATGTTTGCAGGTTTTCTACTGCCCTCCTGCCACGACTGGTGCAAAATTAATGAAACCTGCAGGGTGACTCATCTGCTGGAATTATAGTAGTAAAATTAGAGATTATTTCAAATTATTCTGGACTAAGTTCCTCTCAGAATATAATTTTAATAGGAGTTTGGTATATACAATCACCCTTTGAAAAGAGGACACAGGTGCTGGAGTAGCTCAGCGGGACAGGCAGCATCTCCAGAATAGGTGACGTTTTGGGTCAGGATCCTTCTTCAGACTGATTGTGGTTATGGCGTAGGGAAATGAAAGCTGGAAGAGAGGAGGGGCAGGCCAAAACCTGGCAGGTAATAGGTGGATACAGATGAGGGGGGAGGGTGGTTGATAGGCATGTTGAGGAAGGAATGTAGGTGGAAGAGGAGTGGGAAGGGACAAATAGGTGCTAGTCCAGGTAGAGCACATGGGATTGGGGAAAAAAGGAGGGGTGAGGGTTTATGTAGTTACTTAAAATTGTCTAATTCAATGTTAATACCCTTAGAATAGATAGTTTAGCAATGGGGAGATAAATAGACTCTGCTTGCGAGAATCCACCAGAACAAATGCAGTAAAATTCCGATAATCTGACACCCTTGGCAGACTAGCAGATTTTCTGGATTATTGGATGTTGCTCCAATTAATATCCAAACATGATTTTAGTTCACTTTTGTTCGCGTTTTAATGTAGTACTAGACCAAGTGGGACCCGTTGGGCCCCGTTCACCCAACGCAATATTCCACCACTCACGCGTTCCCCCAATGCAACCCGTTTCCACCACTCACTCTTTCCCCCAACGCAATTTCCCACCACTCACCCATAGCCCCCCAACTCGTTTCCCCTCATCCCCCAACACTCGTTCTCCCTCCTCTTCACCCTCCCTCTTCTCTCCCCTTTCCTCTCCTCTCTCCCTCACCTCTCCTTTCCCTTACCCTCAGTCACTCCCTCCCTCCATTCATAACATCTCTCCCCTCCCTACCGCCCTTGACGTCATTGTGAGGTGGAAGCTGCTGTTTTGTTTTTTTATGTAAATTAGATTCCATTGTGATGTCATTGTGGGTGGAACCCTGCTGAAGGGCTGTTTATGTAAATTATATCCCATTGTGACATCATAGCTGCTAAATACCACTGCAACTTCAAATGATTGGTGAGTAAGGTGGTCCAAAAATTGTAACGCTATCGTGTACCGTTTTGGCGTAATTCAGGGCATGAACCGCAGACAGGCACTCAGACAGACACACAGACAGACACGTAGACTCGCAAACAAACAAGATGAGAGTTTTAGTAATATATAGATAGACAATACATTTTCCATTAATTTTGGTGAGCACATTTTTAAATAGACTGCTCCATGGGTCCAGCTCCATGTTCCTGCCACTGATGCTCCTGATCCCGTCCCCAGTCTGACTGCACACCCTGCCTACACCCCAGCCCCGACGGCCCCCTTGAACCCCAGTTCTGGTTCTAAATCCCATCTGCACTCTCAATCCTCGGCTAATTAACTAATGACCGAGCCAGATGCTAAACCATCAGAATTTCCAAACAATAGGATGCTGGACTGTTGGAGTTTTGGTTAAAGAGAAAAACTGAAGAAAAAAATAAGTATAAACCTAAGAACAAAGTGCAGTGAACTCATGCAGAAACAACTTTGTTGTGGCATTGTAGCAAGTGGGAAAAAAACCACATTAAACACACATGGAAAGACAATTCTGTAGCAGACTTCTTCTGTAAAAACCTCCACCCCCAGTCTCTAAGGCACACAAAGGCATTGTCTTCATAATTTACTACCACTGCAATTGATGAAGATTAAAGAATGTTGCTAATGAGATTGGAGGATGGGGGGCTGTTGGATGAAGTTGATAATCATGCGGGAGACAAGGAGTAATAGTAAAGGCGATTGCTTTTTTTTAGTTTTGAGATGCAGCATGGAAAAAGGCCTTTCAGCCCATTGAGTCCATGCTGACCATCGATCACTTCTTCACACTAGTTCTATGTTATCCCACTTCTCATCCACTCCCTACACACTAGGGACAATGTACAGAGGTCAGTTAACCTACGTACCTGCAAATCTCTGGGATGTGCGAGGAAACTGGAGCACCCGGAAGAAAAGCCACGCAGTCACTGGGAAAACATACAAACAGCGGCCCAGGACATGATTGAGGCATGAAAATGGGAGACCATGAGCGGAGGGGAAAAGGTACGGTGGATTGTTTGTGGGAATTAATCATGGTGTGGGAAGATTACTTGTGGAGATTATAAATGGGTAGGTCAAGTGGAACACGTGAGAATATTCATATGGGGGATGGAGAAGTGTTATGGTGTTGGGTGATTCATTAACAACAAAGAGTTAAATGAATGTGCAATAAACATTTTGGACTGTCAAGGCCATTAAACTATGATTTGCAGATATTTTAAAGATGGCATCACAGAAGAAACAGTGGTGATAGCTATTAACAGAAATATTTACAAATTCACATGAAGCAATGTCTGACATATGGTATGTGTAATATTGACCTAAATTTGATCTGTAAAGAAGGTTCTGGAAATTTTGAAATTAATACTGATCTTCACATTCTGAAGTACAGTAGCTGTTGCCAGTAATAATAAAGATGCGGTCTCTCATAGAATTAGCAACACTCTCTCACACATGCATTATACTGCAGTAGATGGAAATCTTCTTTGCATTAACCTCCCCTAGAAGGTCTCTTTGTCTTCGAGATTTAGTCAGTTTTAGATACAGGTATTACAACATATTCATGCGCCACACATAAGTGTAACACCGATGAATGATATGTTAGGAAAAACATTAAGAAATAAACGTTAACCAGTGAGATGCTTTTAAAAGTGTTAGATTCAAACTTTGAATCTATAATCATTAGTCACCACTGCACTAATACCTGTCTAGAATAAGAAATGAATACAGAATTTTTAGCAGACAATTCTACTGTATGACTTTAATTATATCAGATTTTATTTCTCAACCTCCATACAAAATCTAAAGTAATATTAAAAAATGAAGTAGAGGTGACAATTTTCAATTAAAACTTTGATAATGATTTGGGAGGAAAGCTTGTTGTTCTGCAGGAAATAATTAGTTCTAGTTTGAGGCCTGATATAGTGTTATGGTCAGTTAGTCAGCGGATAGTGTATTTTATAAAAACCGATGGTGCTTTGCGAGAACTTAATGAATGAGGCTTGTGAAATGCAAAGGCTTAGATATGTCGACTCGGCAGCAGAGGTTGAGCAGCGAAGATAGAGAGCAAGAGTACGTCCGGTAGAGGGGGGCTGTAGAGAGAGAGAGAGAGAGAGAGAGAGAGAGAGAGAGAGAGAGAGAGAGAGAGAGAGTTTGTGAGTAACTCAGGAAAGTGGGACAGGGCCTAAAGAGAGAGAAAGAGAGGGAAAGAAAGAGAGAGTGAGAGAGCGAGGAGGAAGAGAGGGAGAGAGAAAGAGAGGGAAATACAGAGGGAAAGAGAGAGAAAGAGAGAAAGAAAAATAAAGAAAGAGAAAGAAAAAGAAAGAAAAAGAAAAAGAAAGAAAGAAAGAAAGAAAGAAAGAAAGAAAAAAAGAAAGAAAGAAAAGAAAGAAGGAAAAAAAGAAAGAAAAAAAAGAAAGAAAGAAAAAGAAAGAAAGAAAAAAAAGAAAGAAAGAAAGAAAGAAAGAAAGAAAGAAAAGAAAGAAGGAAAGAGAAGAGAGAAAGAGAGAAAGAAAGGAAGAGAAGAAAGAAAGAAAGAAAAAAGAAAGAAAGAGAGAAAGAAAGAAGAGAGAGAGAGAAAAGAAAGAAAAAAAGAGAGAGAGAGAGAGAGAGAGAGAGAGAGAAAGAGAGAGAGAAAGAAAGAGAGAGAGAGAGAGAGAGAGAGAGAGAGAGAGAGAGAGAGAGAGAGAAGACAAAATAAATAAAAAATATATATATATATGTATGTTTTTGTTATACTTGCATCTATCTACAGGATCAGTTTTTTTCTAAGAGCTAGTTAATATGTAGGTAGCTGTTTTTTGTATACGGAATAATTTATTGTAAGTTGGTATATTTACTTAGTCAGGTAATATTTTGGATTTGAGCTCGTTTTTTTTGGTTGAGCGCTTATTCTCAAGTTATAACACAAGTACAGGTGCACAACCTTTTATCCGAAAGCCTTGGGACCACACACTTCTCGGATTTCGGAATTTTTCGGATGTCGGAATGGAATATTTTTAGCATAGATTAGACAGCGCGGGCGGCTTGGAAAATCTGGAGCGGCTGCCTCCTCCCCGGAGACCGGGGAATTAATGTAAATCATTGCTTAAATGTTAGCCAGTTAGTTTGGAGGGCTTTTATGTGGTGGGGGGAGGGGGGGGGGGGGGAGGTGAAGGGGGAAACTTTAATTCTTAGTCCCCTACCTGGTCGGAGAGGCGGAGAGTGGGCAATGCCTTTCCGGGTCGCCGTGCCGTAAGCTCCGGAGCGCTGTGGCCGCTGACTCCCAACATCGTGGAGCTGGGGCTGCGGGCTTCCGGCCAAGAGCGGCGCCGGTTGGAGCTCAGACCCCGGCGAAATCGATCCCTGGCCCTGCAGCCCCAGCTCCACGATGTTGGGAGTCGGTGGTGGCGCAGTGCTGGAATACCAGCGGGGAGCGGGCAATGCCTTTCCGGGTCGCCGTGCGGTAAGCTTCGGAGCGCTGTGGCCGCCGACTCCCAACATCGCGGAGCTGGGGCTGCGTGCGAGTATTAAAGTTCTCTGGAGAATTAAAGTTTCCCCCTTCACCCGCCCCCACCACCACATAAAAGCCCTCCAAACTAACTGACTAACATTTAAGCAATGATTTACAGATGTTTAAGTGTCTCCCCGATCTCCGGGGAGGAGGCAGCCGCTACAGTAGTACAGGCCTGGGTTGACCGTGGGTCGTTTAGGGTCAAGTTTGGCACCAAACGCGAGCTTTGGTGTGCAGACGACATCCTGGAAAAAATGTCCGGGTTTCGGAGCTTTTCGGTTTCGAGAATTTCGGATAAAAGGTTGTGCACCTGTACTTTGTGTTTTAATTGTAATTTTATATTGTATATGAATTATTTGATAGTTCAATAAATTAAATCAAGCATCTAATAAAAATCATAAACAATTTTGTTTATTCTGTATTGTTTCTAAATTGTGCCAATTTATGGAGGGAGTCATTGGGAAAAAATAGGTGATCATGGTGTACTGCAACTTGATTGCATCTACCAATGCCCAAAATAATCATAAGTATGCTTTACATTATGAGATGGATGATGTACTGCAATATTAGATTGCCAATATCCAGCTCCCTATTTTTCCTGAGCACAGGACAAATGTTTGTTATCCATTAAAGCACTGATACAATAAAAAACATGGTGTCATTTCCTCACTGACATTTTGAAACAAGAGGCTGTGAGTAGTGTAGTGCCTTGATCTATTTTTTTAATTGTGTGGCATCAATAGCTGGAAGATTTGGGGTATAGAATAGCACAGCACAAGAAGAGGCCCTTCGGCCTAGTTTCTGTGCGAGGATATAATGCCAAGACCATACCTTATCTACCTGCACATAACCCATACTCCCCCATTCTCTGCATATCTATATGCCTATCCACAAATATTTCAAATGCCATTAACATACCTGCTGCAACCATCACCTCCAGCAGCGCATTCCGGGCACACACCATCCTCTGTGCAAAAAACCTGCTTCGCACATCTCTATATCTATAAGTCTCAGTGTGTGTGTGTGTGTGTGTGTGTGTGTGTGTGTGTGTGTGTGTGTGTGTGTGTGTGTGTGTGTGTGTGTGTGTGTGTGTGTGTGTGTGTGTGTGTGTGTGTGTCTGTGTGTGTGTGTGTGTGTGGCTGTGTGCGTGTGTGTGTGTGTGTGTGTGTGTGTGTGTGTGTGTGTGTGTGTCTGTGTGTGTGTGTGTGTGTGTGTGTCTTCTATATGTGTGTGTGTGTGGCTGCTCCCTGTGCGTGTGTGTGTGTGTGTGTGTGTGTGTGTGTGTGTGTGTGTGTGTGTGTGTGTGTGTGTGTGTGTGTGTGTGTGTGTGTATATTTTTGCCAAAACGCTACACGGTAACGCTTAAATGATTACATATTCTGACTCGTATTTCTCCCCTCTACACAGTGATCAGGTTCACTTAAGCTTTGATGCTATATTTCACGACATATTGGTGATTAAAGTTTAAAAAAAAGACAAAACTGCCTTTTAAACTGACTTTCACACAGATTCTTCAACCAGCTTCAACTGATGATGTCACAATGTGGTGGGCGGGCACGATGGCTCGGGTCGACGCCCATTTTACACACAGAACATTCCACCAGCTTCGAGAGACGTCAGGGGGAGGGCCGTATTTCCAGAACATTCCTCAAACGCTTCACCACCTCCCCAACGGTCGAGATGCTTCATTTTGACTGCTTGATGTAGCAATGTTACAACATTTTGAGATATTAAAACTCAAGTCTGCAATTTATCCCATCGCATAAAGCATAAAAATAAGTTTAATTTGACACCTAATTCACTTTCATATCTTCAGTATTAAACAAGTTATGGCCATTTTCATACTCGGAAATTAGCATCTTGTTCCCTATTGCTTTTCCATTGATTTAACTCAAAAGCTGATAGAGGACAGTCAAAAGCCCATAACTTTCTTAAAAATTAAGAGAACTGAATGAAATTTTCAGTTATTAATGATTGAAGCATTCTGAAACGAATATGAAACAATCTTACTTGGATGACCTGAAATTAAAGCATATAATTAGTTAGTTACCTAATTGTAGTTAATTACAAAATTCAATTACTAGATCTAAGCATCTATCCATTTCTTAAGAAAAGGTTAACATTTTGAAATAGCCTAAGTGTCCAAATAACATTCACACAAGAAGTCACAATATAACATGATTTTTAAATTTCATTGTCATGAATTTATTGGCCAAAGAAATTTAATGTTTAATTCCCGTAAATTAATGGGCACTTTAATCATCTTGCGAGGGGGGTTTTGTGGAACGTGATCGATTGGAACATTGCGGTCGCAGTGAATTTGAACCCCATATCGGTAGGAAAAACATTGCCGGTTCGTATGGGGCCAAAATCACATTTTCGCCAATGAAATTTGGATTAAAGTCTTCCTAAGAAGCAAGTTTATATGTAAAATAGACGACTTACCTTATGTTTTGTCCACTACGTGAGATCCGTCCCGTTGTAGGCGTTGACGGCATTAGAAGTAGCTTTTTATTTTACTCCAGGGATTAAATTGTCCCGCAAATTTTCGGAAAGATTTTTCTGCAGCTTCTGAACAGCCTGAGAAAGTTCGATTCCGACAGGCAGGAGAAAACGTCATTTTAATCCCGCCTCCCCCCCCCCCCCCCTTAAAGGCGCCAAAGTCGCGTACACAGACAGTGGCAGAACTGCAGCACCGCTGAAGGTAGTTATTGTAACATCGCTACTTGATGCCTGCCCGCGGCCTCACTTGGGACCTCGGGTCCATGCCCGCCCGTGGCCTCGACTCACTAGGGGTCCACGCCCGCCCGCAGACTCACTCGGGTCCTCAGGTCCACGCCCTCCCGCGGCCTCGCTCGGGTCCACGCCCGCCCGCGGCCTCACTTGGGACCTCGGGTCCACGCCCGCCCGTGGCCTCGCTCGGGTCCACGCCCGCCCGCAGACTCACTAGGGGTCCACGCCCGCCCGCAGACTCACTCGGATCCTCAGGTCCACGCCCTCCCGCGGCCTCGCTCGGATTCACGTCCGCTCGCGGCCTCGCTCGGGTTCACGTCCACCCACAGCCTCGCTCGGATCCTCGGGTCCACGCCCGCCTGCGGCCTCGCTCAGGTCCTCGGGTCCACGCCCGCCCGCGACCTCGCTCGGTATACAACACTGTATACAATACCCTAAATGTAGCCGAACCAACATCCTATTCAGATTACATCCCAGCAGTATGAACATTGACTTCTCTAACTTCAAATAACCCTTACTTTCCCTCTCTTTCCATCCTTTCCCTTCCTAGTTATCTGACCAATCTTCTTATCTCCGACTACATTTTATCTGTTTACTTTGTTGTTACCTTCTCTCAGCTAACGATAATCTATTCTAGATTTTCCTTGATCTCCATTCCCTTTGTCCTATTTTCACACCTTACACTTCCTTATCTGTGTATCTCCCTCTCCCCTGACATCAGTCTGAAGAAGGGTCTTGACCCGAAACGTCACCCATTCCTTCTCTCCAGAAATGCTGGCTGTCCCGCTGAGTTGCTTCAGCATTTTGTGTCTATGTTTCTATAAAGCTGCATCAGGACTTCCTGACTCCTATACTCAATGTCCCAAGCTATGAAACAAAGCATATGATATACCTTCATTACCACTATCTACTTGTGTTGCCACTTTCAGGGAATTATGGACTTGGACCCCAATATACCTCTGTACATCAATGCTGTTAAGGGTAATGCCATTAATTGTTGATGTAATTAATTATACATTTGACCTACAAAAGTGCAATACCTCACACTCGCTCGGATTAAACTCCATCTGTCATTTCTCCGACCATTTTGTTGGTGATCAATATGCTGCTGTATACCTCAGATATATATAACACCCATTGGTAAAACTGGAATACCTTTGTAATTAAAACGGAATTTGCCTTATTTGATGGAAGATGGGGAAAATGAGCAGAATATCCTGAGGAAATAAACATTTTGCCTCAGAGAATATATGTATTCCATTGGACCTCTGATTATTTCGCAAGTGTAACAGTGTGATAGCTCTGGCACTTGCTTAACTCCATGACAAGTTTTCTCTGCCCTTATCAGGGTAAGCATATCACCACAGTTGCATGTTATAAACTTCCTTTCCAGAGAAAAAGCATCGCCACTGGTTATCTGCCTTGCATTATACAATACCTCCTAATCTAAGGGTTGGCAGGCACCATAGCAATAAGCAGGAACATATTTTGTCTCCTTGGGTCAAGTTCTTCTGCTATCCTCCCAAACATAGTGTCTGTACAGAATCCAGCCCTGTAAGCCTGAAATAATGGTCTTTATTATTACCAACCACTATGGCAGCAAGATAAATTAAGTCCAGCAAGCACATGCTAGGGAAGCAGGAGAAATATTAAGACATAGGAACACAAATGTATGAATTTCTTGAATATGTGTTCTGGTTTCATGTGATAGTAAGCACAGAAATATGAAAATATAAATAAATTTATGGACAAGGAGGTGTTGATGGAGGGAAGGCTTTAGACTCCTAGGCCATCAGGCACACTCTCAGAAAAGTGGAATATATTTAGCTTGAATGGGTTGTACTAATACCGGCTGGGATTGACATATTCGGAGATAGGTTCACTAATCTGGCGTCGGGGTGGTTATCCACATCCATAAGATGATGGGCACCAGGATGTAGCTAATTAAAAGGAGAAACAACAGAAACACTCGGAAGATCAGGCCGCAATTGGGGAAAGAGAAACTGAGTCAATATGTCAGGTAATATTCCTTTCTCCACAGATGCCACTTGAGTTGTTTATTTCAAATTACTAGCATTTGCAGTTAAAGGAGAAACACGGTGCATAAGAGGGGATTGAAACGAGCAACAGTGTGATTTAGACTGAGAGAGAACACAATAAATTCTAAAGAAGATAACAATACAGTAGATGTACGTTAACCAAGTGTGGTAAATAAAGTCAGCAAACTGCAATCACGAAAAAGGTTGTGATATATTGCAAAACCACAGAGACCTGGTTCGAAGAGCAGTAGGATTCCGTACTAAATATTCTTGGGTGCAAGATGTTCAGAGAAGATATAGACTTGGAAATATTAATAAAAGAAGAATATTGCATTGTTGACAAAAGAGGATGTACGTGATGGTGCGGGAAATAAACCATATGGTTAAAGTTAAGATTAACCCCAAGAAAGGAAGGATTACAAAGTAAAATATATGCGTGGAAACAATAGAGATGTTGAAGAACTGTAAGTAATGATAATACTGGACTTCAACTATTCTAATGAAGACTACAATAGCAATATGGTACAGGATAAAGATGGGGAAGAATGCATGATGGCTGTTTTCCTATGCAAATAAAAACATAAAAATGACTTCCAGCAGTTTACAGGGTCTCTTAAGCCAGCTCTACTTTTCATTGCTGAGATTGTGCCACTGTTCTGCCCAGTCAGAATATCCCCAAGTTGCCTTAAGGGTTTAAAAATCTATCTTGTCCTTCAATATTCTCAATTGTTGCCAATGAAGTAGGTAATTCAAAAGATTGTCATAGAGTGATACGGTGTGGAAACTGGGCCCTTCGACCCAAATTGCCCACAGGTCCAAATCCCTCCAAACTTGTCCCATCCATGTACCTGTCTAACTGTTTCTTAAACGTTGGGATAGTCCCAGCCTCAACTACCTCCTCTGGCACCTTGTTCCATACACCCACCACCCTTTGTGTGAAAAATCCCCTTTGTGGGATTGTGCAAATAAATTTCTCTTACCTTACTAATTAATATAGAATGTAGAACAGTACGGCACAGAAACAGGTTCTTCGGCTCACAATGTCCATGCAGAACATGATGCCAAGATAAACTAATTTCTATCTGATTGCATTTGATTCAGATCCCTCCATTCCCTGCATAACCACGTGCATTACTAAAAGCCTCTTGAAACACCACAATCATATCTGCTTCCACCATCCCTGGCAGCACGTTCCAGGCACCTACCGCCATGTGTGTAAAAAACTTGTCCCGCGCATCCCCTTTAAACTTTGCCTATCTCACCTTAAAGCTATGCTCTCTAGTCTTTGACTTTTACAGGCTGTGAAAAAAGTTCTGATTGTCTACCCTATCTATGGCTCTCATCATTTTATATACTTCTATCACCCTGGCCACAAACTCTTTGAAGCACTTCCCTCTGCAAGGCAACTCCGGACTGTCAAAGTCACAGCCAGACATAAAAACAGCTTTTTTTCCACGAGCAGTAGCTCTACTCAACAACCAAAATTCTGTAGCCTCCTTTTGCCCTGGTATTTTATTTCATTCTTCACATGTTTAAATTATAATGCTTTATTCTTAATTGTTTACTGTATATCGTGTTGTTACTTGCGAGCAAAGTACCAAGGCAAATTCCTTGTATGTATACATACTTGGCTATTAAAATTTATTCAATTCAATTCTCCCCTGAACCTCCGATTTTCCAGAGAAAACAATCCAAGTTTGACTTACTTCTCCTTGCAGCTAATACCTTCTAATCCAGGCAGCATTCTGATAGACCTTTTTTGCACCCCCCCCACCAAAGCCTCCACATGCTTCCTGTAATGGGGCGACCAGAACTGCATGCAATGCTCCAAATGCAGCCTAGTTTTATAAAGCCGCATCATGACTTCTGACTCTGACATTCAATATCCTGACTGAAGAAGGCATGTATGCCCATACTCCTTCTTTACCACACCAGGTACTTGTCTTACCACTTTCAGGAAGTATGGGCCTGGACCTCAAGATCCCTCTGCACATCAATGCTGTTAAGGGTATTGAAACACATACCTTCTCCTTACATTAAACCTCTCAAATTACAACACCTCACACATGCTTGGGTTACACTCCACCTGTCAATTCTCTGCCTATTTATGTAGCTGATCAATATCCTCCTGTATACAGTAGTCTTCCTCACTGCTTGCAACTCCAGCAATCTTGATGTTGTCTATATTTCCTTGATGTAATGCTTCCTTGTTCTAGATTCGCCAGATAAAAGAAAAGGCCTCTTAACCTCTTCCCTATCAATCCTCTCAGAATCTTGCGTCTTTAAATCCCTCTTAGAATCGTGTGAACATGTTTAATAGTTTGTTGCTGATCCAATGAACAAGGAAGCTTTGTTGGATCTGGTATGGGAGAATTAAATGAATCAAGTGAAGCAAATAACAGTGGGGTATAATCTAGACAACAGTAGTCTTCATATTGTAAGGTTTAAATTATAGAAAAGGACCACGTAATTAGAAGTAAAATTACTTAATTGAAGGAGCTTCTGGAATCAAAGACGGCAAAACTATAAATGAACAACAAATGGTTGTTAAAGAGATGTTATATATACTGTATGCATATGACAGTGAAAGACAAGGCAATCAAAGCCAGAGCCAGCATATAATAAAGGAGGACAGGGTAAGATAAAAAAGAAAAATCTGGTCTTTGACAGATGTCATTTTGCTAATGCTAATAAGAATCCGACTGTATTTGGAAAAATCAGAGGGGAAGAGAAAATAAGAGGAAAAGTGGGGAAAAGACAGAATATAAATATACACTAATGTACATTAGGAAAACTAGTCTATAAATTGTAAACAGGTAGTAACATCAGATTTTTGTACTGATCTTGAATCAGCAGAGTACTACATCTAAACATGGAGGCATAAGATTTAGTTTAGTTTAGTATAGTTTAGAGATACAGGAAACAGGCCCATCTGCCCGCTGAATCCATGCCCACCTGCGATCACACATACACTAGTTCTATCGTACACATTAGGGATAATTTTTATAGAAGCCAATTAACCTACAAAGCTTTGGGATGTTGAACGAAACCAGAGCAAATGGAGCACGTGGTGCACCTGGAGAAAATCCTCGCGGTCACAAGGAGAACTTACAAACTCTGTACAGACAGCACCCGTAGTCAGGATCGAACCCGGGACTTTGGTGCTGTAAGGCAGTAACTCTACCGCTGCATCAATTTGCTGCCCTATGCAAGAAGGTTCCAAATAGGAACTTTGTATCCGTCTATAACAAAGAAAATCCTGCTGCAAGCAGGAAGGATGAATGGTGTAAAGCAGCATTTACAGGATAGTTTGTTTAATGAATCTTGGGAGTTGGCAGTTACTCGAAATGATATTCAGTTACTTGGACAAGTGTGGATTAATAAAGGAAATAGAACACTGATTGATAAAGATAAATTATGCTTATTAACTCATCCAAGCTTTTGATAAAGAGGGTTGTTGGGGGCACTAGTTGATAAATCACCACATTACAGGCTTGTCAACAAAATCCATGAAATATAAAGAAAAGTGGCAGCATATCAATTTCATATGCACAAGGGCAGGGAATAGCAGTGAATGATTGTGCTCCAAATTGGAAGACAGTATATATAGGTATGTTACAAAACCTACCTGAATCGTGTCTGAGTATCTGCCCCACCCCGTGTACGCGATTCTGGCGCTGTTTAGAGGGGGCGGGTTTAAAACGCGATTTTTACTAGGCTGTTGCAATCGAAAATGTTCAGCCTAGTAAATCATTAACGGAAAATCGCTGGAAGACCCCGTCGCAAAAGGTATTATTAGTTTTTATGGCCTTGTATAATAGTTATAGTAGTTTAAAAATCACTCTCTCAACCCGCAACCTCTCGCAGCCCCAGGGTTTTATAAAGCAAACAATTAAAGGTATGTACCTTATTTTTACATTAAAAGGGGCTTCTTAAGAACCCTGTATATAAAATTTTCTATAGCGAATAGTTCATTTTGGGCTCTTTATATCCCGCAGTATTTTTCTGGGCATTTGTGGGCACAAATCCAGCGCAATGTGAACGTTCTAAACCAGCGCGTTCACAGGAACCCACTAGAAAGCTGATTTAAATTTACTTTAATTTACAGCAATTGAACACTAAATTCCTTCCATTTGGCCTATAAATTGATGTAAATGAGATTTAAAAATCATGTTTTATTGTGAATTATTTGTGAATATTATTTGGACACTTAGGCTATTTAAAAATGTTAATCATTTATTAAGAAATTGATAGATGTTTAGATCTAGTAATTGAAGTTTTAAATTAGCTACAATTGGGTAACTAACTAATTATATGCTTTAATTTCAGGTCCTCCAAGTAAGATTATTTTATATTTGTTTCAGAATGGTTCAATCTATGATAACTGAAAATTTCATTCAGTTCTCTTAATTTTTAAGAAGGTTATGGGCTTTTGACTGTCCTCGATCACAGCTTTTTTGTTATGTCCATAGAAAATCAATAGCGAACAAGATGCTAATTTCCGAGTATGAAAATGGCCATAACTTTTTTATTACTTGAGATATGAAAGTGAATTAGGTGTCAAATTAAACTTATTGTTATGCTTTATCTGATGGGATAAATTGCAGACTTGATTTTTTAAATCTCAAAATTTTGTAACATTGCTACAGTATGCAGTCGATTTTCTTAATAATTACTCTGGTCTAGGGGATATAGGGCACAAATTTAAAATTTCCAAAATGTGGTAAACAGGACAAAAATTATGAGACTTTTATTTATTCATTAATTGGATGTGGATGTTGTAGCAAAGCCAACATTTACTTCCAATTGGAAGATAGACACAAATTGCTGGAGTAACTCAGCTGGACAGGCAGCATCTCTGGAGATAAGGAATGGGAAACGTCATCCATTCCTTCTCTCCAGAGAAGCTGCTTGGCCCACTGAGTTACTCCAGCATTTTGTGGCAACCTTCGAATTAAACCAGCATCTAGTTCTTTCCTACACATTCATTTCCAAATGCTGATGGCCCTTAATTGTCTAGTGATTTGCTGGACACTTTCAGAAGCAGTCATACGGGTATATCTAAAGTCACCAATAGGTTAGACTAGACAAAGATGACAGATGAAGAAGGGTCTCAACCCGAAACGTCGCCTATTCCTTCTCTCCATAGATGCTGCTTCACCTGCCGAGTTTCTCCAGCATTTTGTATCTATCTTCGATTTTATCAGCATCTGCAGTTCTTTCTTAAACAAGATGACAGATCACTCTGCCTGAAGACATTAGTGTAATGGATAGGGTTCTCATAGTCACCATTAATAATATTAGCTCTTAATTCAAGATTTACCTAATCACAATAAGGACTTTGAACCCTCAGCCATGGTGGTTTTTACATAGCTGTTTCTGAAACAATAGATTGACCGCTTTTCTATTGAATCCTGCACCATTTTTGTGGTAAAATGGACAGATATGTACTAGGTGAGATTTAATGCTGAGAAGGGGAAATTGAAACATTATCCATTGGAAGGACAAGAGAAGTAAAATAATCTAGTTTGCAATTCCAAAGAGGGTACAAAAACAGAAAAATTAAATGTTTACGTGGACTATTGAAGGTATCTGGGCAAGCTAAAGACAGTTAAAATGTTGTTCAAAAAAACTAGATATAACAACAATTATATTGAAACTCTATAAAACATTAATATAACTATAATTATAGGCAACATTTTAAAAAGGAAATTGAGAACTGCAGAAGGAACTGTAGTTACATTCATTAGATTGGAGAAACTGGGGTTTTCCCACTTACGATTATGAAGATTGAGAAGTGATTTGATGGATAGGTTGAAAATCATGAATGGTATAAATGAACAACATGGCCTAGTAACATGACACCTAGATAATAAACTCTTTCTTGATGTCGGCAAGATGAAAGAGCTAGTTATTGACTCCAGGAATCAAAGTGGTGTCCATGCCCCAGTCAGCATCAATGGTGCCGAAGTAGAGATTGTCAAGAGCTTCAAATTCCTAGGTGTAAATATCACCAACAATCTGTCTTGGACCAGCCGCATTGGGGCCACAACCAAGAAAGCACACCAACACCTCTAGTTCCTCAGAAGACTAAATAAGTTTAGCATGTCTTCAAAGACTCTTACTAACACAAACAAGCTCCCCCCCCCCCATCGACTCCATCTGTACTTTACGCTGTCTTGGGAAAGCAACCAACTTGATCAACGAACACTTACACCATGGACATTCTCTTTGCTCCCCTCTCCCGTAGGGCAGAGGTTATAAAAGTGATAGCACCATGCACAAGATGCAGGAACAGCTTCTTCCTTGCCGTTATCAGACTATTGAACAGATCTTGTACTTTTTTTTAATCTGCACTCATTCTGCAACTGTCACACTCTAATGCTGTAACACTATATTCTGTATTCTGGTATTTTTCTCTTTAGACTACCTGTTGTACTTGTGTATGGCTTGATTGTACTCATTGTACTGGCTAACATGCAAACAAGGGTTTTCACTGTATCTCGGTACATGTGACAATAAAAAACAATGCCAATTAAAAATAAATTGTTCCAAATTACAGAAGGCACAGAACCAGAGCTACAGATCTACGGAAATGATCAAAAGAACCAAGAGTGAAGTCATTTTTTTCATGGAATGCATATCCAAAGAGATGTTTTGCTTTTTTAGAGAATTAGAGAATTACTTGAAGAGAAATAAATTGCAAACCCAAAGTGAAAGAGCCAAGCAAATGTGTGAACTAGATTGCAAAACAAAAATAATGTCATAGTGGTTGAATGATTCCACTTTTGCTTTAATAATACTTTGACTCTATGGCAGCCTTAATCATGTCCGAATGATAATGCTTGCCTGAAGCTCCTGGGAACTTCAAGAACATCTGATAATCTGAAAGCAGATTCTTTCAAAAGCGAGACTCTTGAGCTGGTCTTTGCAGCTGCTGAAGGTGATTTCACCCCCGCTTTCCTTTTTCCTACCTGTTCACGTGTGCCCTCTGAATTACCCAGTGTCCTTTCTCGTTATTACCGCTCTTTGCAGTTTTTGTGGAAGCTCAGCTGATTGCTTTGCAAGGTTAAAGTGTCCATCTTGTACAGGTTGATGGAATAAAAAGATAATGGCTTTCATAGAATAATTCGTCATCTCCCGACTGCACTTAGTCAGAGCAGTGGAAAAGATCAATTCACAAATATGTCAGGGACATGATAGGCGGAGTAAATGACTCCTTTTGGTTGTCCTAGACTATCCTGGTAACAACCAAAAGACTGTTCTGTAGTTGACCCCTAAAGGTATAAACAGGCCACAAGTATTCCAGTCTAAAAGATCCCAAAGAAGCTTTCTGTAATCTGTTATGCTTGCACCTTTCAAGTATACATCTTGAAGACCATTTTATTTTAAGAAGCAATGGGTCGAGCATTTGTGGGTGAGATGTTTGGAACATGGTTTTAGATTCTGTCATTAAATTAAATTTCTGGCATTTAATACTATGTGGCACAGGGACGCAGCAGTAGAGTTGCTGCCTTACAGCGCCAGAGACCTAGATTCGATCCTGTCTAAGGGTATTGTCTTTATGGAGTTTGTACGTTCTCCCTGTGACCGCTTGAGTTTTTCTCCAGGTGGTCTGGTTTCCTCCCACACTCCAAAGATGTGCAGGTTTCTTGGTTAATTGGCTATTGTAAATTGTTCCTAGTATATAGAATAGAAATAGTGTATGGATATATTGGTGACCATTGGTTGGCACAGACTTGATAGGCTGAAGGGCCTGTTTCTGCACTATACCTCTAAAACGAAAACTAATGCTAGGGTATTATTTAGTAGCTAATTCAGAATCTTTACAACATGCGCTCCAACAAACGTTTTTCAAAGCTTATCTACAACAAAAGCTTTTCACTGGTGTCTAATACCAGTAGTGATGTGTTATTAGTTTAAATGATGTCCAAAAGTTTCATGGTTAATTTTACATTAATATTATTGACTGCATTGGAGGTGCAAAGGGACTTGGGAGTGCTGGTGCAGGATTCCCCAAACGTTATTCTGCAAGTCAAATTGGTACTAAAGAAAGCAAACTCGATGCTAGCATTTATTTCAAGAAGGCTTGTATACAAACATAGGGATGTAATGTTGAAGCTCTATAAGGCACTGGTAAGGCCACATTTGGAATATTGTGAGCAATTTTGGGTACCATATCTGTGGAAGGGTGTGCTGGCTTTGGAGAGGGTCCAGAGGAGTTTTACAAGAATGATCCCAGGAATTAGGTTAACCTATGATGAGTGTTTGTCGGCACTGGGCCTGTACTCGCTGGAGTTTAGAAGAATGAGGGGGGACCTCATTGAAATAATAGTGAAAGACTTGGATAGAGTGGATGTAAAGAGGATGCTTCCACTTGTGGGAGAGTCTAGGACTAGAGGTCAGACTCAGCATTAAAGGACGTTCTTTTCGGAAGGAGATGAGGAGAGATGTATTTAGTCAGAGGGTGGTGACTCTGTGGAATTCGTTGCCACTGAAGGCTGTGGATGCCAAGTCAGTGGATATTTTTAAGGCAAAGATAGATTCTTGATTAGTACAGGTGTCAGAGGTTATGGGGAGAAGGCAGGAGAATGTAGTTAGGAGGGAGAGATAGATCAGCCATGATTGAATGATGGAGTAGACTTGTTGGGCCGAATGGCCTAATTCTAAACCTATTCCTTATGCATTCAGAGGCACAAATGATGTCATCATCTCAAGACTGTTATTTTATATGTAACGGTCTCAAAATGAATGAACTTCAAAGTGTTAGTAATTTGAAATGCACTACTGAACCATGTGATAGTGGTCAACATCCCACATGGCAAATATCAGATTATATAATATTTAATTGGCAGGCACCGCAATGTAGCCAGCCGATCCTGACTTATCCTGAACTCGGATGCTGTCCGTGTGGAGTTTGCATGTTCACCCTGTGAATATGTGACTTTCCTCTGGGTGCTCCAGTTTCCTTCCACATCACAAGGATGTGCGGCTTTGTAGGTTAATTAATCTCTGTAAATTGACCTGAGCGTCAGTGGATAGAATCGTGGAGTTGATGAGAAAGTGGGGAGAATAAAAACATGAGATTAATGTAGGATTCGTGTAACATCAAAGCCACACCAACTTCTCTCATAGATACTTGATAGATTAGTTTAATGTCACGTGTACCAAGGTAGAGTGAAAAGCTTTTTTTGTTGCATGCTATCCAGTCAGTGAAAAGAACATACATGATTACAATGAAGCAATCCACAGTGTACAGATACAGGGTAAAGGGAATAACGTTAAGTGGAAGATAAAGTATAGTAAAGTCCAACAAAAGATAATCAGAAATGGACTAAATTAGAGATAGACAATAAATGCTGACAATGTCCACATTTCACAAAAAAATTTTTTAAACATGCTTTAGAAATTCATAAAATCATTCTATCAAAAAGTGCATTTTGTATAAAGGACAAATATTGAAGGAATATTCGATTCAGCTTTTTCTTGAAAATAGTGATGATAAGCAAGTTAATCAAGTGATAATCATAAGCCTTTTTTTAAAGTTTAGTTTAGTTTAGAGATACAGCATGGAAACAGGCACAGGTCCACGCCGACCATCAATCACCCGTTCACACTGGTTCTATGTTATCCCACTTTCTCATCCACTCCCTAAACACTAAGAGCAATTTACAAAGGCATATTAGCCTACACTGTGAAGTGTGAAAGAAGTGTGAAAACGCACACCACCGGATTCAGGGACTGTTTCTTCCCAGCTGTTATGTGGCAACCGAATCATCCTACCACAACTAGAGAGCAGTGCTAAACTACTATCTAGCTCTTTGGTGACCCTCAGACCCTCGATTGGACTTTGCTGGCTTTACCTTGCACTAAATGTTATTCCCTCATCATGTATCTATATACTGCAAATGGATCAAATGTAATCATGTATTGTTTTTCTGCTGACAATAAACTAAACTACAAACCCACACCACTTTGGGATGTGGGAACAAAACCGGAGCATCTGGAGAAAACCCACGTAGTCATACGGAAAATGTGCAAAATCCACGCAGACAGCACATGAGGTCAGGTGCGAAACTGGGTCTCTAGCGCTATGAGATAGCAACTATAACAGCTGCGCCACTGTGTTCTTCATTCCTGCATTGTTCTTTAGGTAGCATGTTTTGGCGATACATGTTATTTTTTTTATGAAATCACCATTATTCTAAATTTTGTATCTTTCATTGGAAGATTCCAGAATCATCATTTTTACACATTTCCAATGTCACATCCAATTTTTATGTTCTTCTCTTTTCTTATTCTCAATTCCCCATAGTGCTTGTATTACCCTATAAAGAGGAAAGCAGGAAGTCCCGTTCTACATCTAATTGTCCTTAAAATCTGCTGCATGGTCATTTGACGAAAAGTTTGTTTTTTGTAGGACAAAACGACTTCACTGTTTTAGTGAAGTTACAAATACAGCGATCCACTAAGGCAAGATCCTCCATCTAGTGGCTGAGATAAAAAACAAATCAGTTTTCCTGGCATGAATTATCAAGCCATCTTAACTGGCTAGCAACCTTGAACTTGCAACCATAAATACTGGGGTTAAATATTCCCAATAAAACAAGCTTCATATAATGCTAATATTTTATGGTGTTGGTAGGGCTCGGTTAATTATCAAAATGGAAAAATACTAATATAAAATGTGATTTTAAAAAGGCAGGAATTTGTTAATGAATCCATCATAGGTGATCATCCCTTAAACTGCCTAGGCCTTAACCTTTAAATTTTCTTGTATGAAACAGGTTCCCTCGCTTCCTCTTGTTCTTTCTTAACACCCGATTAAACTTCAACTCATTCCCCTATAACTCCCCGCCCCGCCAGGTTCAGGAACAACTACTTAGTATCACTATTTTGTATCTGTTATGTACAATTTATGTTTTGTGTGTTGAATTAGGCACAGTGTTTGGAGTCCCTGATTCATACATTATTTCCTGTCATTTAAAATATAGAAGTGGTAAGCTAACATCACAAATGTTAAAATCACAAAGTAATCATCTTATTGTACAGGTATTACAGAAATACCTTTAAACTGTTGTGAAATGTTGAGATAAAATAAAGTATGCATGGCTTTTACAACCACAAGGACATTGGAAGGTGAATTTTATGAGGTCTCGTTCCAGTGCCGTTGTGGTTTATAGGTGCTCATGATGTTTGTGACACAGATGAAAAGGCACACAGTAATTAACTTTTTCCAATCAAACAATATCTTAACCGTCAAAATACTACAAGAAAAAAATGTGTTTCATGTATGTAACTTGCCACAAATGCTTAAGGGTAACACTGTTCCATTGTCCATTTTTATATGAAATATTCACTCGTATTCAGCATATCTAACCAAATATTGCTTAAACTTTATTCAAACAAACTAATTTGTTCCCCCTTCTAGCCTCTCATATTTTGATCTTTGTTATCCAAAACAATTAAGGGTGACAATCCATTCAGCTTCATTCTGACACATTGCTGCAGGCATCAACTATACAGACATAGAGCAAGAATGAAACTACAGTGACATCAAGCACTGGCATCCCTAGTTGCCTGGAGACATCTAGCAATGATTAAAAATAGGCTTGGATTTTATCAATTTACCACTTCACAACCCACAACCCCCCACCCAACCATCACGTCCTCTCCGCCCATCCCCAGACCACAACTTTGTCAACAATAGTCCAACAAGAAATGGATAGATGAGAATGTGAGCTACTATGCTTCCATGTTCACACTTCAATATTTAGTATGATGTATAAGACCTATACTCTAATGGAATTAACCCCAAGACGTTTTACTATTTAAACTGTTATCTTTGCCAATAGTTATGCCCCTGCTTTGAAATACTGTGGCAGCATAAATGTGTCACCGTAGGAGCATGTTCATATGCTGGAATATTTTATAAATAAACAGAAAACCGATAGATGCTTGGTGATGCATGTTTATATAATTTAATGATTAAACCCAGAGGGCTACATTTACACCATTCCTTCATTCTGCCCTTGCAATTAGCTTCAGCATAAAATATTTTAGTTAATAAAAATCCAAATGGTTATCAATAGCATACCAACACGTTGACATGCTTATTTGGCATGTTCCCTGTAACTCTCACCTATGTCTACAAAAGCACCACATAAAGCATTTTATCAGGATGCATCACAGCTTGGTTTGGGAACAGCTCTATCCAAGACCATTAGAAATTGCAGAGCTCTTAAAAATAGCGGAGTCAGGGGACATGGGGAGAAGGCAGGAACGGGGTACTGATTGGGTAAGATCAGCCATAATCACATTGAATGGCGGTGCTGGTTCGAAGGGCCGAATGGCCTACTCCTGCACCTATTGTCTATTTTCACTGTACCTCGGTACACGTGACAATAAACTAAACTAGTGAATTCAAGTTGTCCCCATGATAGCAGGATTAACTTTGAATCCTATTACAACTAACACTTTTCCTTTTTCTGCCTTCTAAGCGTAACTTTCCGTTGTTCTCTGAAGGACAGAACAGCGGGCAAGGTTTAGCTTCCCCACCCTTGTTGCTTTAAGGATCTGTAAACCGTTTTATGGGCCCAGAAGCAAGGCGTGAATATGAAAGTGATTTTGTATGGATGTTTTTCCCCGGAAGCTGCATCAATCACGTGCTTCAGCCTGTAAGTTTTTTGAAGGGCAAACACGAAAGGGCTGAGCTGATCAGGAAGCGTGACTATTTTTTCTATGGTGTCATTTTAGAGCGTTTACGCCGCCTGAAAGCAAAATAAGTCGTGACTTCTGCCTGCTGCTCTATTTGCTGCAAAGGGAATTTAATTTGATCTCTATGAAGATTGATATTTTCATTTCCTTTTTTTTTTCAATTCATCTTTTTTGACTGTGCGCTGCTGATTAAAAATACTGGATTATTAATGTCAACATTTCAAGTTTAGTTTTATTAGAAGCACGTATCTGTGTTATCATTTTGTGCCAATTAGACTACACTCAAAGGTCTCCACGGCTGAGCAGTCTGAGGCGATTACATTAACCTTTCTGAAACAAAAGGGAGAGTGCATTGAAACCTGCTTGTTAATGAGAGGAGACAAGTACGATGCTGGGAGGCGTGATAAAGAGAATCGTTCTTTTTCGGGTTCACGTTAGTGATTGAATGATAAGATCGACCACACAATACATATTAATGCAAGGAACGTCAATGTTAAATGAATGCATGCTAGTCGGAAAACCTTTTCCAAGTTTTTGTTTCAAATCCCAATCATCTCTCAATATGTGTGTGTCGGTGTATGGGGACGGGTACACAAAACTGCAATAAATCAGCACTTTGGGGAGAAGTGGCCTTGCGGCAGCAATTCCCTATTCGCACCCCCCCCTTCTTTACGGAGGAGGCGGCGCCACCGCCAAGCGCCTTCACCTCGTGTAAGGGGGGGGGGGGGGGGGGGGGGGGGTGTGGAAGGCGTGACGTGAAGCATGGCGTCACAAAGGCTACCCGGTCCTGATTGGCTGGCGACCGGCCTCGCTCGCGCGGTCACTCATTAACGGGGCGAGGCGGAGCTAGAGCTGATAAAATCCAGGGCCGCGGAGCCCTTCACCTTCCTCCAAACTCCTCACACCTGGAGTCCCCCCCTCTCCCTTTCTCGCTACTCGCCCTTCAGCACAACGCTTCTTTTGACCTCTTCATCGCCCCTCCTATTTTTCCCCCCCTCTCCCCTGGAACTAGGTGTAAGTATATATATATATATTTATACCTGGTGAAGTTTGATCTCGGGAGCGCACACACAGTCCGCCTGCCAACCTCGCGGGCGACGACCACTTCGTGAGTGAGCGCCTTCCAACCGTCGCGCTTCGTTTAAAATCGAAGACCCCAACGGTCGCTGGGCGAGGCGCGCGGCGGCGGCGGATCCGCTCCAAGGGCGAAAGCGACAGTCCAAAAGGAAGGAGGGAGGGCGGGAGAACTAAAATAAAATTAACCTGAAGAAGAAGAAATCTAGCCGGATTTTCCGCCAAGATGTCACAAGATAAGCCCACGGAAGACGCTGGAGGATGGAAGAAATTCCTGTGGGACTCGGAGAAGAAACAGTTTTTGGGCAGGACCGGCTCCAGTTGGTGTGAGTAGCCCGGTTTTCGCTCTCTCTAATTTACAATCCCTTTAATGTCTCCTCCCTCCTTTCCCAATCCCCATCGAAAATAATAGTGCACTCCGTTCATGTGGTCTGCGGATTATGCATATTTTTTAAAAGACGTGACTTGAAGGTGGCTTGGAAACAGTTTGGACAAAAGCGTGGGTGTAAAATGGAGCGTGTGTGAGGGAGAAACAGTTAATGGCACCGGCTTCCGTCTTCCTGTAACATGCGTGACTGTGTGCCGGGCGTGTTCTGAAGTGAATAGAAGTCAATGTGAAGGACATTGTGTTCGGGGGAGGGGGTGGAAGAAGCCCGGGCTCTGCGTATTAGGAGTACGTGGTCGGCGTTTTAAACACCGACTGGGTGGAGGGTGATGGTTGTTGGCGGGCGTCGTGTCACACTGGGTCGGGGCGTGTGTGAGGGAAGGGAGGGAGAACGACAGGTTTCCGCAGTCCCAAGGTTATTCAAGGTGGCGGTCTCCGGCTCCCAGAGGGGCGGCGGGCGGGCACCTCGGATGGCGATACGTGGTGGACACGCATGTTGGCGGTGGGCACCGGTCCCCCCGGGCAGTCCCGACCTGGATTGGGAGCGGTAGGCATGGAGTGGTGAGAGTGCGCTCCAGGGGCATGCATTCCCGGGATGGGCGTAGTAGGCGTACATGGTTTTGGGGGCGGCGGGGTTCCGTCCCGGGATGGGCTCCAAGGACAATTCTGGGATGGATACATGAGGTACCGACCCGGGATGGGGGTGGTGGACACACATGGTGGTGGCGGGCTCCGTCCCTTCTGGGGATCGCCTGGGATGGGGTGGTGGGCACAGCCTCTCCCTTCGGGGGTGGGTGTATGATCAGGAAGACGTGTAATGGAACAAACTCATCAGGTGGCGGACTCCGGTATACGTGTGGGATTTCGCCTCCTGGTGGGGGGAGGGGGCCCGAGAGAGTGGACAGAGTTGTGCAATATATCAAACTGGACAGGACCCCAAGGGTGCAGGGAAGACAAAGTGGCGGGTCTGGCCCTTGTGTAGGATTGTGTAAGGAGTTCGTTCAGGGAGCGAGTTGTGCGCCATCTCCCTGGAGTTGGGGGAGGGGAATTCTCTCCTCCCCTCCCCCCCCCCCCCCCCCCCCCCCCCTCGGCTTGGAGGGGCTGGGGTTCAGGGGGAGAGATATGGGAACGGATTGATCGGATGGCGGGAGTGGAAGATTGTGAGGGGTTGGGGGGAGGGGGGCAGAGCGGGCGGTCTCTTAGCAACTGCTGCTCAGCCGATGTATAACACAGTGCTGGAGGGACTCAACGGGTTAGGCCACTTTTGGGGTTGGAACGTTTCAGACTGATGAACTGGATTACACCCAGACCCGGTTGATTTGTGCACAGAATCGTGCACTATCCTCTGTTTTCATGCAAAGCATTGACCGGACGGCACTATCCTGTTTTTAATTGTACTAGTTTGAGTTATTTTCTTTATATACCAATAAAAATTCTTGCAATCTTATGTCGGGTGTGTGTTTATTCCCTTGGTCCCGTCTTCTCCCTTGCACTTGATTGGAAATTTCCCAAAAGCCCTTGAAACGCCGTCAGTTGAATGTTCCTCATAAGCAGACCCTGTGAATTTTGGAGGAAACAATGGAGCTGTGCCAGTGCTGGCAAACCTATGCTCATAAACCTTCCCACCCTAGAGTCATGAAGTTGCATCGCGATAAGAGTGTGTTCACGGCAATGATGAAACAACCCCAGGTTGAACTCAATCGACGTTTGGACCCCGAATCGCCGTTATGCATTTGATGTAAAAAAAAAACCTTCCCGTAGTTGAAGTTTAAAGAGTAATGTAGTTTTCTGTATTATTTCTCCTGTAGTCAAGATACTTTTATTCTACTTGATCTTTTACGGGTGCCTCGCTGGAATCTTCATCGGAACCATTCAAGTACTGCTACTCACCATCAGTGATTTCGAACCAAAATATCAAGACAGAGTTGCACCTCCAGGTTGATCACTTCAGTATTTTCAAATATATTAAGGGGTGGACGTTGCGGAAGTGTATTGGGAAACCATGTGTAATTGGGCTTTAATAGTATATATTAATTCAACACACTCCAATGCTTACTGATGTACGACAGTGGAAAGAGCCTGCTTAGAGGCAACTGGGAAGGTCACTTAACAATGTCTATGTAAACTAACTTTTGCATTCCACCAGTCAAGCTTTATAAATTGCATTTAATAGAATAGAATAGTTTCTTTATTGTCATTGTGCATGAACCATGTACAACAAAATTTAAAAATGTCAGCCAGTCAGTGCACCATTGAAACATTTCTAAAAGCTAACAATACAAACAAGGTAAAATATTTAAAAAGATAAACAACTAAAATAAATATCATGAAAATAGCATGCATAAACACCCAACCCTACATCCGTCTGTCGATTTCACAGTGTACCACAGTCCCTTAGTATGTATCGCCCCTGCGTTCCTTGGTGGCTACATTTAGTGCCTTTATAGCAGTGGGGTAAAAACTGTTTTAAGTCTTGTTTGTCCTTGTCCTTGTAGATCTGTACCGTCTGCCTAACGGCAACGGTTCAAACAGGGAGTGTCCGGGGTGGGAAATGTCCTTTATAATACTCTGGGATTTTTTGATGCAGCGGGAACTATGTCCTCTATGGTAAGGAGAGGGCAGCCGACAATCCTCTGGGCATTGTCAATGGCCCTCTGGAGCGCTTTCATCTGAGCCGCTGTGCAGCTGGTGTACCATACGCATACACAGTATTTAAAGTGTTATATGTTGGAAAATTGCATTAAAAAACAAAAGAATTACTGCTTGAGGGAATACTGTATTCATTGTATTCCACATTCTTCATGAATGTAGAATGTGAATCATTCTACATTCATGAAGTATTCATTGTAACTTTATTGTACGTTATAACTTGAGTTAAGCCATGGTGTCTTTGTGTGTACTATACAATGATCCCTATTTGAGAACTTAAAAGTTGCTTATGTTGCTTACACGTATCTTAGGTTATCTTTGCAATATAAAACACTTTGTTTTAAAAAGTTCAACAGTTGACAGTCCTGGGATATAATTGTCCTCTTCTGTTTTAAGTTATGCATGTAGTACATTATTTGAGCCACAAATAGTTAACCCTGATGTTCGCACATGTAATATAATCACCTGTGGAAACAGTAAAAACGAGGTGCAGCTACACTTTTCACTATTCTTAATTCAGAACATTCACTTACTGTAAAATATTCAAAATGTAGATCGAGCTTTTATATACAGCTGCTTGAAGTTACTTCAGTTTTGAAAGTATATTTCAAATTTTAGTCGCATAAACCTTTGCTTTGCATAGCATAAACACTTTAAATTGTTTAATATTTAATATTAATTGTTGAATATAAATATTTAATATTAATTGTTGAATATTGTTTCAGTTCAGCAAATTAATAATTTTTATCTTTGAATTTCAACTTCCATTTTTAGGTCTATCGCATACTCCACAAGCTGTAAAAACAGAGATATCCTTTAGTGTTTCAAACCCAAATTCGTTTGAAAAATATGTGGCTGGTCTGAACAAGCTCTTGGAGATGTACAATGACACATTGCAAGATGGCGTCTCTCCTTTTGAGGAATGTGGCAGTAAGTTTAGGGAAAATGTTAGTGTACTAAGTGCGATACCATGTTGAGACATAGAAAAATGTTGTTTTCCTAATAGTATACTAAGAAATAATATGAACATGCGTATTAATGCACCAATAGGGTGGTATTCTGGCGTACTGATCCAGTGCTGGTAAATAGAGCATCAAACTTGAGGGTAAGACTCATTCCGATGCCAGTAAAATATAAAAAATATAAGCTGAAGCTTTGTTTTGAGGGGACATAGCAAATGAAGAGTAACTGCCTTTGAAAGCCTTACCTTTGGTATTGTCTTTGGGCTTGTTAAGCATGGGTGTTCCTTGCTCATGGAGTTGCTTTTTATGAACAAGCCATTAGTTCATTTATTTAGAGTTTGCCTAGCAACTTTAATGCAAGTGGATGTTGGGTTTGGACTCCATTTATGTTAAGTAGGGGGATAAAAACAGCTTGTACCAACTTCTGTTTTCCTGCCCCCATTTCTTTTCTATCCTCCACATTCCTGTCCGGAGTTGTCACATTACATGTATGGTAGAGCGGAGGTTTACTTTTACATTTGTTATGCGCAGTGCGGCACAGTAACACAGCTAATGGAGCTGCTGCCTCAATGCCAGAGGCCAGGGTTCGATCCTCACTGTTGTTTTTGTGGAATTTGCATGTTCTCCCATTGCTCAGGTGCTCCAGTTTTCTCCCACTTCCCAAAGACGTGTGGGTTTGTACAATTCTGTAAATTGTCCCCTGGTATAGGGAGTGGGTACAAAAGTGGAGTAATATAGAACTATTGCAAGTGTGCGATCAATGGTTGTCATGGACCGAAGGACCTGTTTCCGTGCTGTAACTCTAAACTAAACTATTCAAACTTGACCTCTAAATTCATCACTGTGATTTACCTACACACAACAATTCAAGATATTTAGCATTGTCTCAATGGTCTGAAGAATTGTTATTTTCTGATTAATTTGCTGAATGCTTGATTATGATTTGTGAATTTTATGATTGTCCAGTCTGGCTAAGCTTGGTGGAATTCAGTTGGTTCAAATCAAATATCAAATTGCAAAATATTAGAGAGAGGAGTTCACTGGCTGGGATTGTACAAACAAGATAACGGTGTTTGTGTACACCATTTTATTTTTGTCATGTAAATTAGATAATAAAATTGAATCATTTTCAACTCTGCACCTGAAGTGTAGCGTGTTGCTGTAGCAACCCATGACTTGCACTAAATTCTGGGTAAAAATACTGACAATTTCAATTCTATTTTAAAAGCTGTATTGTACATACTAATTTGCACTTTTTCGGACTTGTTTTTAATTCAATCTTATTGGTTCTACGGGGGCTTTAGGGGTGGGGAATGCTTGTTTACAGTTTCCACATTGCCTGTAGAGGGATGTGTGCTAAAATGGATATTTAATTACTGCAATGTGTAAGTGCAAAATCCCTTGTGTGGGGATGTGCAAGTATAATAAACAACTGTTCATTGCTGATTGCAAAATCACAGGCATTTGAATGACTTGATACACAAGTATGGTTTAATTCAAATTTTTCCCAGCGTTGAACATGGCCTTTTGGATTGGTTGTTAAACTGTGATCCTATTTAATCGAGATCTTTTGCCACTTATCTCTGCAAAACTAACATTTAATCCCAATACTGCCCTGGCGGTCATGTTTACTTTAATGATTGCAGTTTTGAAAGCTTGTTGCTTACGGATTGCAAATTGCAGATTGTCCAGTTTAATTTCCTTCATTAGTGGTGACAGAACATAAGGTGTTGATTTGTTGATTTTGGATGTCAGATTATGAAGGCACCATCAAAAAATTGATGCGCTTTAACTTTTTAATTAATTAATGTAATTGAGAGCTTTTGTATATACAGGAATCGTTTTGGAGATCTCTGGTAATAATCTTGTAGTTGTCGCATGCTTCATTGTGTAGAATATTTTGACAATGAGTGTTTAGCCAAGGAGAATGCATTTGAATATGTGCTGTCCTTTGTTCCCTGGGCAGCAAGCTCAAATTTTGATTTTTTATTTTGAACTACAGAATGAGAAGAAATAGTGTTTATCTTTCACATTTCGGGTCGAAATCCTTCCAACCTCAACAACCTCATCTATTGCATCCGCTGCTCTAGATGTCAACTGCTCTACATCGGTGAGACCAAGCGTAGGCTTGGCGATCGCTTCGCCGAACACCTCCGCTTGGTTCGCAATAACCAACCTGATCTCCCAGTGGCTCAGCACTTCAACTCTCCCTCCCATTCCGAATCCGACCTTTCTGTCCTGGGCCTCCTCCGTGGCCAGAGTGAGGACTACCGTAAATTAGGGGAGCAGCACCTCATATTTCGCTTGGGCAGTTTGCACCCCAGCGGTATGAACATTGACTTCTCTAATTTCAGGTAGCCCCTACTTTCTCCTCCCCTTCTCAGCTCTCCCTCAACCCACTGGCTCCACCTCTTCCTTTCTTCTTCCCGTCCTCCCCCACCCTCACATCAGTCTGAAGAAGGGTTTCGACCCGAAACGTTGCCAATTTCCTTCGCTCCATAGATGCTGCCTCACCCGCTGAGTTTCTCCGGTATTTTGTCTACCTTATATTATGTTTGGGTCTGTTTTAGAGATACAGCATGGAAACAGGCCCTTCAGCCAACCGGGTCCACGTCGACCTTCCGATTCCTGCACATTAACACTATCCTTCACACTAGGAACAATTTTTACATTTACCAAGCCAAATTGCCTACATACCTATATGTCTTTGGAGTGTGGGAGGAAACTGAAGATCTTGGAGAAAACCCATGCTGTCACGGAGGGAAAGTACAAACCGTACAAAGAGCACCCATAGTAGGGATCGAAACCGGGTCTCTGGTGCTGCAAGTGCTGTAAGGCAGCAACACTACCGTTGTGCTGCCCATTGGCTGTGGCTGTTTGTAGGATAGTTTTCAATTTTGTCGGAACTGAAGGTGTTCAATACAAGGGGCTTAAGGAACATGGGCTGTCTGGATCGGCTATTTAAAGGTCGAAATGGGGTGGATTCATTGAATCACACAAGGAAACATTGGAGGTAAGAGTAAGAAAGCATATTTGGAGTTTAAAGTTGAGTTATTCATTTGACATTTTTGTATTTGACATGCATCAAGTTCAAAACAACGTTTTGGTCGGCGTTTGGGTGTTTTTCTACCTAGTTTTGGTGTGTTAATTTGGGCTCCTCCAATAGTTTGCTATATTATTACTGTGAAGTTTAACTCAACTTAAACACTGACACATTGATATTCACTATTTCACAGGGACAAATAATTTTATGAATGTCTCCAATGTTTTATTATCCACACCCCTCTCTCCATTCACCAATATCTCCAAACTATGTAATGACAATGTATTCTGTACCAACTGGCAACAGCTGCAAGTTAATGACAATTAAGTTCTCGGAGCCAATTAATATTTTTATCTAAAACAGCATATTATAGGTTCCCTGTTTCTAGGTTTTTCCTTTTTTAAAAGGGAGATATTATTTACTGTGCATTTATGTAAATACAGATTTCTTTGAACTGAATTGTAAAATGTTACTGCTTGGAGGATTGGATAATGTCTATTTTTAGGTGTCATGATAACACAAATAAAAGTATAATTTGGTTAATGGTGTGTGTTTTATTGGTGCTGATATTTAGGAAAGGGCAGGGGGTTGGGGTTCAGCTGAAAATGAGTTATTTTGTATTTTCCCATTTTGTTTTATACAGTATTTTGGTTGTGTGCATTTTAACTGCTGTAAAATGCATTGTTCAATAATTTTACATAATCTGTTCCTTTAGATGCTCCGGCTAACTACAAAACTAGAGGGGCATTAGATGATACGCAAGGACAGAAGAGAGTTTGCAAATTTCTCCGTAGTTGGCTTAAAAATTGCTCTGGAACAGACGATCCTACTTATGGCTATGCAGAAGGAAAACCATGCTTGATTGCAAAGCTCAACAGGATCGTTGGTTATTATCCTAAGGTATGACTCCTTTAGTAAATGAAAACATTAAAACAAAATGGTTATTTCTATATGATTTGTAGGATTGTGTGTACTGAAACTATAATGCATCAAAGCTGTAGCTACAAAATACATTGTCAACAAAAATGTTTTGAAATAGCTTTTGGTATTCAGAATAGTTTATTTGAGGTACTCCTAATTGTCACCATTTAGCAAAGTAAAAAATATTTTGTACTCCTATTCTGATTGGAGTATTTGTACTCCCATTGTCAGAGATTTATTATTTTACTTATTATTTGACATGCTTATGCAGAGCATCCAGTTGAGAATGGTGTTAAACTTTCCCCACACCTGTTTGATGTGCAAGCTACTCATGGCAGCTGAATCCTTTGTGGGGTGACTGTATCTACTGTTTGTCTCATTTAGCAAAGAAATTGAGGTGAAAACATCAGAATGATGGTAGTAGGAATCAGTCAAGATGGAGAAAATTAGGGAAGAGAAAGTGGACAGAGAATGGATACAAATAGTTTTACTTTAGCGGAGAAAACACAACTACACAGTTTGAGTTTTGTTTATTATGTGTGCTGAGGTACGGTGAAAAGCTTTTGCATGCTGGTGATATATACTAGGAATTTTAAGCTTTCAACCATCTCTACTTTGGCGCTGTTGGTGCAAACTGGGGTTTGTGTACTGCTTTGCTTCCTGAGGTCAATCAGTCTCCTTTGTCTTACTGAAATTGAGAGAACAACCGTTTGAACGAATGAATTTGTTTGCAACTCTCAGCCAGAAATGTGGATTGGTATTGGATGGACAAATGTTTTAAAGTGCATTAAAGCTGTTGCTGCAACTTTGTCTTAACGTCAACATTGAATGTAAGGGCACAGTGCTGTTTGTGCAAAGGAAATGAAGTATAGATCAATCCGCATTTTTTCGTAATGTGGAATTGCTGGTTATCTTTTAATGATAATTGTTTTGAGTAATTTTCATAATCAAATTGTACCAGCGTGCAGTTAGGAGTTTTTTAAATTGATGCAATTTGTTACTGTTTATCTTTTAGCCTCCAAAAAATGACACCAATCTTCGTGAAGCAATGCAAGCAAATTATAATCAATATATTCTTCCTATTTTTTGCGAAGCAAAGGTAAGTGATTTAGTTTCAAAGCAGAGTAAAAGTAATAGCTATGTTCCATTTAGCTATGATACGAATGGACTTTGGTCTCTGCATACTGCTTAACATGCCAATGCTTAATGTGAGGCAACCATTGTGGTTGGCAAGCAATATTTTCACAAGCCATTCAACAAATATTTCAGGATAGATCAAGCAGTTACTACATATCTATCTATTAGTTCCTTGCATCGAAATTAGATTAAAACTCTTGATTTGGTTTGGTTGCAGGTTGCACAAGGAATACTTGTGGTCTTAATTGAATAATGCCATGGGATCCATCAAATACTGTTAGATAGGTAGGATCTGTTGGGTATCCTAGAAAGACCGGGACCTTATTCTGTTTATCCTTTGATCAGCATCACTAAAAATCTGATTGTTACCATCCTCATTAGATCTTGAATGCAAGTTGAAGGTAGACACATCTCTGGAGAGAAGGAATGGGTGATGTTTTGGGTCGCGGCCCTTCTTCATTTTGATGTCGGGGGAGGGGGTGGGACAAAGATAGAATGTAGTCGGAGACGGTAAGACTAGTGGGAGAACTGGGAAGGGGAGGGGATGGAGAGAAAGCAAGGGCTATCTGAAGTTAGAGAAGTCAATGTTCATACCGCTGGGGTGTAAAATTATTTGGCGAAATATGAGGGGCTGTTCCTCCAATTCGGCCCTATCCCCGAACTCTACCTTCACTACATTGACAACTGCATTGGTGCTACCTCCTGCACCCATGCAGAACTCATTGACCTCATCAACTTCACTAATTTCTATCCTGCACTCAAATTCACTTGGACCATCTCCGACATCACCCTACTGTTTTTAGATCTCACCGTCTCCATCCCAGGAAACAGACTATTGACCGACATCTACTACAAACCTACTGACTCCCATAGTTATCTTGACTACACTTCTTCCCACCCTGCTTCTTGTAAAGACTCTATCCCCTACTTTCAATTCCTCCATTTACGCCGCATCTGCACCCAGGATGAGGTGTTCCGTACCAGGGCATCGGAGATGTCCTCGTTCTTTACAAAACGGGGGTTTCCCGCTTCCATCATAGATGAGGCTCTTACTAGGGTCTCCTCGATATCCTGCAGCTCCGCTCTTACTCCCCTCCCCCATTCGTAACAAGGACAGAGTCCCCATTGTCCTCGCCTTCCACCCCATCAGCTGTCGCATACAGCATATAATCCTCCAACATTTACACCACCTCCAATGGGATCCCACAACTGGCAACATCTTCCCATCTCCACCACTTTCTGCTTTCCGCAGAGACCGTTCCCTCCGAAACTCCTTGGTCAACTCGTCCCTTCCCACCCAAACCGCCCCCTCCCCAGGTACTTTCCCCTGCAACCGCAGGAAATGCAACAGCTGTCCCTTTAGCTTCCCCCTAGATTCCATCCCAGGACCCAAACAGTCTTTCCAGGTGAGGCAGAGGTTCACTTGCACCTCCTCCAACCTCATCTACATATCCCCTGTTCCAGGTGTCAATTTCTCTACATCTGTGAGACCAAGCGCAGGCTCGGCGATCGTTTCACTGAATACCTCCGCTCAGTCTGTCAACCTACCTGATCTACCGGTGGCTCCGCACTTCAACTCCCATTCACAATTGGACCCCTCTGTCCTAGGCCTCCTCCACTGTCAGAGTGAGGTTCGGTGCAAATTGGAGGAACAGACACGGGGGTTGAAAACTTTGTGGCAAGGTTTGCAGATGATACGAAAATAGGTGGTGGGGCAGGTAGTGTGGATAAAGCAGGTGCTCTGCAGACGGACTTGGACAGGTTGGGAGAGTGGACAGAGACGTAGCAGATAGAATATAGTGTGGAGTCATCCATTTTGGTAGTAGGAATAAGGGAGTAGACTTGTCTAAATGGGGTGAGAATCCAGAAATCAAAGGGAGTGCTGATGCAAGATTCCCCAAAAGTTAATTTGCAAGTCATATCAGTGATAAAGAAAGCAAACTCAATGCTAGCATTTATTTCAAGACGGCTTGTATACAAAAAACAGGGATGTAATGTTGAGGTTCTAAGGCGCTGGTAAGGCCACATTTGGAATATTGTGAGCAATTTTGGGCACCATATCTGAGGATGTGCTAGCTCTGTAGAGAGTCCAGAGGAGGTTTACAAGAATGCTCCCAGAAATGGGTAGGTTATCCTATGATGAGCATTTGTCGGCACTGGGCCTGTACTCACTGGTGTTTAGAAAAATGAGGGGGGACCTCATTGAAACATACAGAATGGTGAAAGGCTTGGATAGAGTGGATGTGGAGAGGATGTTTCCACTCGTGGAAGAGTTGAAGACCAGAGGTCATAGCCTCAGATGAAAAGATGTTCTTATAGGAAGATGAAGTGACATTTCTTTAGTCAGAGGGTGGTGAATCTGGAATTCTTTGTCACAGAAGGCCAAGTCAGTGGATATTTCAAGGCAAAAGTGGTGGGGCAGGTAGCGTGGAGAAATATTTTAAGGCAGAGATATATACTTGATTAGTAGATGTGTCAGAGATTATGGGGAGGAGGCAGTAGGATGGGGTAAGGAGGGAGAGATAGATCAGTTATGATTGAATGGCGGAGTAGACTTGATGGGCCGAATAGCATAATTAGAAACATAGAAACATAGAAATTAGGTGCAGGAGTAGGCCATTCGGCCCTTCGAGCCTGCACCGCCATTCAATATGATCATGGCTGATCATCCAACTCAGTATCCCGTACCTGCCTTCTCTCCATACCCCCTGATCGCCTTAGCCACAAGGGCCACATCTAACTCCCTCTTAAATATAGCCAATGAACTGGCCTCAACTACCCTCTGGCAGAGAGTTCCAGAGATTCACCACTCTCTGCGTGAAAAAAGTTCTTCTCATCTCGGTTTTAAAGGATTTCCCCTTTATCCTTAAGCTGTGACCCCTTGTCCTGGACTTCCGCAACATCGGGAACAATCTTCCTGCATCTAGCCTGTCCAACCCCTTAAGAATTTTGTAAGTTTCTATAAGATCCCCTCTCAATCTTCTAAATTCTAGAGAGTATAAACCAAGTCTATCCAGTCTTTCTTCATAAGACAGTCCTGACATCCCAGGAATCAGTCTGGTGAACAGTCTCTGCACTCTATGGCAAAAACAGGAAAGCAGACTATTATCTAAATGGTGGCCGATTGGGAAAGGGGGAGATGCAGCGAGACCTGGGTGTCATGGTACACCAGTCATTGAAGGTAGGCATTCTCCTCCTATTCTTTGACCTTTGAACTGAGCATGATTTCTGAATTAGGATTTAAGGTGGAGACAAGTAAAAAGTTGTAGAGGCTGATTTGTTGGAATATATTCAGACTAAGGAAATTTCTGAAAGAGTGTACTCTTGCACTTTATTGACCAATGTTCTTTGGAATTTCATGTGTGGAATTCTTGCTATTTTCTGAGGAATTCTTACTATTTTCCTCTTGTCTTTGCCATTTCAAGTATCCGAATAAATGTTAAGCCCCTGTCCCACGGTTCGAGTTTACCCAAGAGCTCTCCCGAGTTTAAAAAAAAAAAATCAAACTTCTTCACGTTTTTTTAACTCTTTTTCACAGTGTTGACAACGTCACGAGTTACCGCGTTTCCCTAGTACGTGCCATTTGCATTACGAGACATCCACGAGCTCCGATGTGCCCTCTACGTACTTACCATGAGTTTGATTATTTTTTTTAACTCGGGAGAGCTCTTGGGTAAACTCGCATCGTGGGACAGGGACTTTAATGGTTTTCTTTTGATGAGCCAGCTGGAACTGCTATCAATTTTCCCTTTGGGGAAAAGCCAATTAGAGCCAGAGTGATATAGTGTGGAAACAGGCCCTTTGGCTCAACTTGCCCACACAGGCAAACATGTCCTGGCCACACTAGTCCCACCTGTCTGCGTTTGGTCCATATCCCTCCAAACTTATCCCATCCCTGTACCTGTAACTCTTTCTTAAACGTTGGATAGTCCCAGTCTCAACTACCTTCTCTGGCAGCTTGTTCCATGCACCCACCACCCTTTGTGTGAAAAGTTTACCCCTCACATTCTGTGCATCTACCCGATCTATTCGTCTCATGATCTTTTACACCTCTAAGATCACCCCTCATCCTCCTGTGTTCCAAGGAATAGAGTCCCAGCCTACTCAACCTCTGCCTATAGCTCAGACCCTCTAGTCCTCGTAAATCTTCTCTGAACCCTTTCAAGCTTGGCAATATCTTTCCTCTAACATGGTCCCCAGAACGGAACGCAATACTCCAAATGTGGTCTCACCGACATCTTAAGCAACTGCCAACTTCTATACTGCGAGTATATCAAACCTGCAATTAGTACAATGATGGTTCCAAAGTTGAGATTTTTGAGGCTGATGCTAGCACATTTGAGGAATATGCACCTAAGATGGCCAGTGCTTTAAATTATGAAGGCAGTCTTACATTGTCCTCAATTAACCAGTTTTGCACCACCCTGCATTCCTATGTGGCTCATGGTGGATTTAAAGCAGAGAACCTGGCTGCAACTCTTCATTTGTGCTGTGTTCAGCTTGTAATACTGGCAATACGATATATTTAACAGATAGAATCCATCTCTGAGCTGTTGATAACAGTTGTCAGGCCCAGGGAATGTTTGAATGGCTTTGATATTTACAAACTGCATAAAATAAACTTTATTATAACATTTCAATTTTTTGTTTTAAGCTTTTAAAGAATTTGAGTGACACCTCTCTTCCCCCCCCCCCCCCCCCCCCCCCCCCCCCCCCCCCAGCAGCTGACTTCTCATTACTTTTGAATGGGGAGTGCTGTGCTTACACAGATTTGAGCTGTTGTAGGATTATTACCTGAGAGATGGGTTGCCGATGGAAAATCAGCTCTATAGGATTCAGTTTCATGAATGGTTGCAAATCGGACAAATGGGCCGTATTGAGTTTATACTATGGGCAGATATCCTTTATTGGGAACTTGACTTCGAGGGCAGCGTAAATCCAGATTTCCTAGCCTTATCCCAGGACTTTCATGGACACGCACGGGGTAGTCACGGTCATTTGTGGCTTAGGATGGAAACAATCCTCTGGGATACCTGTATAGGTCCCATCTAAAATGCTGGCATCGTCAAAAGTCTGCTCTTTTCCTGCTACAGTATTTTTAGATGTGTTTAATGTTTCCCTATTAATGCGAGGTCCAACATCTCCCTTTAGTTGCAAATAGTCATGAGTAGGAACCATACTTGAGCCAATGGCAAACAAGACTATTCAATCAAAGCATTTTCTAACATCTTTTTTGAGCAATAGGGAACAGGTTTGAATGGAGCACAGCAGTATAGCATTAAGCATTAGAGAAATCCTTGAAGGTGAAATTATTATAAACCACTGTTGGAGTTTGTCTTAATGCCATGGTTGAAAGTGTCGGTGGAACAATTTATCAATTTGCAGAACTACATTTTTATGCCTAAGTACCAGTTTTATTGAATGCAGGCACTTGAGTTAACAAATCAACATCCATGGTGTTTCATCAAATTTTCTGAAGGTGTTGTAAGGAAGAACTTGTTCTCAAAACATATCTATGCCTCTGCTTATTTCAGTATTTTGTCTTCCCATGGTCTAAATTTGAAATGATTCACTACATGACTTGCGTGTTAATTTCCCTTTATAATATGCTGAATTTATTTGTTTAGAAAGATGAAGACATACACAGAATTGGAAATGTGGAATTCTTTGGCTTTGGAGGAGTTGGTGGCTTTCCTTTACAATACTATCCATACTATGGCAAGCGTCTGCAGAAAAGCTACCTTCAACCCTTGATTGGTATTCAGTTCACCAACCTCACTTATAACATGGAGTTACGCATCGAGTGTAAAGTGTATGGTGAAAATATTGAATATAGTGAAAAAGATCGCTCACTGGGGCGCTTTGAAGTAAAAATTGAGGTTAAAAGCTGATAACAGTCAGAATTTGCCCCATATTAAAAATTAGTCTTGAACAAACTCATACATATGGGACCTACACTTAATCTGTTGTACGCTTTACACTAGCTTTCTGCATCTAGATATGTAAAATAAAAGCAATAGTAGTACATATTTATTCTACTGTAAATGATACTACTTGAGCCATGGGTTTGCCCATTACTGTAAATTATAATTCCACTAATGTGTAGCAGTGTTTGTCCTTTGGGTATTGCTGCATTGTGCCTCGTGTGGGTTTGAGTGTACAGTACTGTAGTGCATTCACTGGTCTTTCAAGCCATGTTGCAGTTTTTAAGCAAATTTCGCTTTCCAAGTTGTAAATACTCTGAAAATTGCAATGGCACTTCATTTTTCTGTTATGCCCATGTGTATGAACATACTGCACTCTTTTTATTTGTTCAGGAGGGTGGGCGGGTAGGAGAATGTGCTTTTTCTTTTGGCAACATTAGTGCAGGGTGACTGGTTTTAATATAACTTAGGTTGAAACAGCTAAGTCGAGATCTGGGTCCGATTGTCGAGCTAATTTGATTAGTTAAAGGTTGTTTGCTGGAGCCACCACGTCATGTCTTTGAATGCTTTAACCTGTATGGTGAAAGATTTTATATTTATGCAGTTGTACAATTTTTCTGCAAAGTGTAATGTATAAAAGATACCAAAGTCACTGGTAAAATCATCTTTATTTGAAGTAAACCAATGCAGTAGGATGTTCATGTTAAAATGCAACGTAACATCTGTAAACTTGTTTGGAGAACAGTGCTCCTCACTTGATTGAAAGCATCAGAAAAATAAAACTTATGAACCCATTGTCGTGGGATTTTTCTGGAAATATTTAACCAGTGTCAAATATCCAAAATCTTGAAAAAATACTGGACCTGAAAAGTATAAAGGTTTAGTTAGCTAAGTATATACAGTGCTTAATTTACAGTGGACCATATACAGAGCTTAATTTCTGAAGTGCACTGATTAAATATTCTGGTATTAACTTTCATATTTACATAGTGAAGCCTAGCTGTTTGAAATCAACAATAAATGCAACAGGAACTCTGTAGTGCGCAGTAAGAGACTATAAGACAGGAGCAGAATCAGGTCGCTTGGCTCAGAGTATACGCTGCCATTCGATCATGGCTGATCTATTTCCACCATTCTCCTGCCTTCTCCCTGTAACCTTTGATGCCCATACTAATCAAGAACTTAAACATCTCCACTTTAAAAATATCCAATGTCTTGGCCTCTACATCCTTGTGTGGTAATGAAGTGCACAAATTCACCACCTCCCTGGCTATAGGAAATAGCTAAGGAACATCAATGCTAAGGAAGCCCTTTAATGGTACACTGGGGTGGGTGATTGAGGCAGCAACTTTGGGGACACTTAAAATCTACCCATGCTTGGTTGTGGAAATGTTGGGTGGGGGGGACCCTGCACTTTAAACTTTGCCCCTCTTGCCTTAAAGCTATGACTGCTAGTAATTTAATATATTCATTCTGGAAGATCAGTTCTGACTGTACCTTATCTATGCGCTTCATAATTTTATACTTTTATTATTATCAAGTCATCCTGCAACCTCCATCCCTGAGAAAACAACCAATCTGTCCAACCTCTCCCCTGTAGCTAAGGCCCTCTAATCCTCCTGGTTGCTGGACACTTTAATTATCCTTCCCATTCCCATGTTCCAGGTCTCTGAATCCATTTGACCAGGTCCTGTGCATCTTAACCTTCTGGATCAGCCAACTAAGCGGGTCTTTATCAAATGCCTTCCTAAAATACATGTAGACAATGCCCACTGCCCTCTCATTGATCACCTCCAACAATTCCACAATAAAAAGATCAAATTAACAAGACAGCCTGCAGGGCACAAAGCCATGCTGACTGTCCCTAATAATCCCAGTATTTTCCAAACAAGTATATCCTATTCCACAACCTTTGCATATTAGTAACACTGAGGAACAACGGAAAACTTCAGTAAAGCATAATTGAAAGACTTGTATCCTTGCAGCTAGTTTGCATTATTTTTAAACTATAATTTTAGTCGTGAGACTCTTGAATATAAACCTTTCAATTTTGTTTCTGCCATTTTTAGGATTCCCATGTCATGGGTATTAATCATTTCACATAGCAACTCTATTCAATAGATTTGTATCATTTATGATATGTAAACAAAGGCATATCCCTACAGATCTACCTGCAGTAAGTAATCTGACCGTTTTAGATTTTAAACAAAATATTTCAGTACATTCACACTGATTGGGACTGAAACCAGAAATCTGACCAAGATTAAATTGTAATTAAAAATTGATTAAAAACTTGCCGTTTTACTTATTCAGACTTCACTTGTACATTAGGTATTCCTTACCTCCAAACCACCGTCTTCTGGAAGGTCTGTACAATGTACGGCATTCTGAACTTTAGATTTTCCATAGAGGGCACGTAAACTATGAGGTCGAAGGTGACGAGCTATTTCCTACAAAATTAAAAGTGGATTAGGTCAGAGGTCAGATATAGATCTAGTCATAGAGTAATGCAGTGTGGAAACGGGCCCTTTGGCTCAACTCGCCCACACGGACGAACAATGTCCATCTACCCTAGCCCGACTTGCTTGCGCTTGATCCATAACCCTCCAAACCTGTCCTATCCATGTACCTGTCCAACTGTTTCTTAAACGATGGGATAGTCTCAGCCTCAACTACCACCTCTGGCAGCTTGTTCCATACACCCACCACCCTTTGGATTCCCATTAAATCTTTTTCCCCTTACCTTGAACCTATGTCCTCTGGTCCTCGATTCCCCTACTCTGGGTAAAAAAACTCTGCATCTACCCGATCCTTGTTAGCCCTGCTTTAAAGTTTCTTCATTTGTACAAAGATGGCCCATTCAGAAACTAGACTCTGATGTTGATCAATGCAGAAATGTTTTTGGCACACTCTCCTATTAGCCATTTAATTGGCCACCATACATGATTATGACATGACTGCACAAACCTTTTATCTGATGCACTGGTCATGGGATTGTATATTATTTTCCTGTTGCATACTGCTTTTACTGGTAACACAGATTTTTAGCTTACCGAGTGTAGATCCAGTACACACTTCTCAATGTTTTCCTCATCAAGCTAATATTGGCTAGGCAAATATATTTTGTACAACCCTAATAGCTCTCGAGATTGTAATGGGGAGCCTCCTTTTTGAATTGCTGCATTTTATGGGGTGAAGATGTGTCTTTCACTTCCTATCAACTTTTGTCCAAGGGTTTGAAGAAGGGTCCTGACCAGAAACATCACCTACCCATGTTCTCCAAGGATGCTCTCTGACCACTGTTACTCCAGCACTTTGTCCTTTTTTTGTCAACCAGCATCTGCAGTTCCTAGTTTCTACCATTCTACCTTTTGTCCAAGCTTGATTCTTAAATTCACTATACTGTGTACAGTTCTCACCATACATTTATTTCTACAATTCGATTTTATACATTTCAACTGAATGGTTCCAACTAACTGCAGTTTTAGGTTTATTATTGTCACATGTACCAAGGTACAGTGAAAAGTTATGAAGCTAATTCTGAAGATGCAGATTGTTTGACAGAATGTTACAGTGTAAAAACAAAGCTAGAGTAAATAAGAAATTGGGATGGAAGCAACGCAAAAGAACTTGGTCATCAGATGGTCTCACTGTACGAGGTTGATGTATGATTCTCTGGAAACTTATAAAATTGGGAAAGTTTGCAATATGGTCAACTGAAGTTCTTTGCTAACCGAACAGGAATTATGCAAAATGAGAGCTACCTAATAAAGATGGCTTAAAAGTCACAATAGGAGAGACCGCAATTAGTTAAGGAAATTGTTTAGATTGCAAAGCATAGCTGGCCTGAGCAAATACAAAAATAGGGTGTTTGTAAACTAAGCTGAGTGCAAAAGAATAGATTATAAAAAGAGTCATGACAGATTGGACGGATTTGGCCATAATATGGGAAAAATAACTGGCAGAGGCAATTTTTGCAGAGATAAAACATGGATCAAAGACAACCAAGAAAAGTGTTACTGATAATTACTGTGAAAAAATGTAAAATCCGCATGTAACCATTGTAACTCAAATGCTATAAATTGCTGAAAGTGTTTTTGAGTCAGTGGAGTACTTTTGAGCCCTCATTCAAAGTGCATCCCAGCATATACTGTTCAAGGACAGGATAAAACGACTGGTTCAAGACTTGCCACATGCTGAATGAGATTTTCTCTGCGCTGTCCCGATCTGGGCTGTAATTAAGCAGGCCCCACATGAAAGCCAGATTCAGGGTGCAGGTCAAACACACAAATTCCGAGAGGTGAAGGTGTGACCTGCACCCCACAATATTGCTGCAGAAATCACCCAAGTCATCTTCCATTTCATCTGGAGATTGAAGCATTGTGATGTGGCAAAGGTGTTGGTGGAGGGCAATTATACCCAATATGGTAATGTATGGATGTGTGTTGATTGTAGGCGCACGAACATCAAATCCCATTAAATGTCACTCCATGCTGATCCTGATTTTGCTAAGGATGGGTCTGGGCACATTGCTGGGGAAATTCAGTTGTCCCTCATAGAAACACGTTTGCATAAGAACACCTATATGACTGCAAATCAAAATGCAGCGATCTGCCCTGGGGGAAATAGTTAATGGTGGATTATTTTGGATGGTTCAAAGAGCAGAATGTCAACATCAATTAACAGAAGGTTTCATTAATGGAGGTTTCGAACAAAGCAGTGAGACCTACACAACAGCCAGAATCGCCGTGCCAATGTGTAGGCAGTGCCCTCAAGGCGGCTGTGGTGGATATGAGACAGTCAATCGCCTCCTTCTTGAATCTGCATTTCTAAAGAAGCTGTAAAAGGATCCAGCGATCTTTGTCATCCCATACATAGCAGAACACAGGAGTCCATTGTTTTACAGGCTACTCCCAGCAATACAGACACATTCAAATGTCGACTCCTGTTAGGTCATCAACTTGGTGAAAGAGACAATTTTCTCTGCCTGATATTTATGGGTCTTCCATGAATGCTGTGGTCTGGCACATTCCAAAGTCCAGCAACACTGATGGGTGCATTGGGGTTGATGTTCAAAAGCTGCACTTTGAGGCACTCCCACTGCAGTAAGAGGGCGGAAACTGTAAAAACACTCAAACCTATTTTGTGACATGTATGAAACAAAAAATATGCTAATATTGAAGGCAAGTGGAATGATACATCTTTTATGGTGAATGGTAATTTTCACTTTACCTCTGTGCATGTGCCAATAATAAACTAAACATGCAAAAGAGATATTGCACACCTCACGACTCCCTAAAACGTCTCAATCAATATTTTCAATAGATGGGCACAACTAACAACATTCAGGAAGACACAAGGAACTGCGGGTGTGGGTTTACAAGAAAAACAAAGTGCAGGACTAACTCAGAGGGTCAGACATCATCTTTGGAGGACATGGATAAGCAATATTTTGGATCAGGACCCTTCCTCAGACTGATTCTGGTAGGGGTGAGAGAGAGCTGGAAGAGGGGTAGGGGCAGGACAAAGCCTGGCCAAGTGATAGGTGGATACAGGTGACGGGGGTGGGGGGGTTGGTTGATTAGCAGAGGCTTGGCTAAAGCTAGAGATGAAAAGGAGATAAAGGCGTGTCAGACGGAGAGAAGAGGAGTAAAATGTAAAGCTAGAAAGGGAAATAAGTGGAAGGGGACAGGGACATTCTCGATGTTTGGTAGCCATTATAAAATAGCAGATCATTGAAAAAACACAGCAGGTCATGCAGTGTTTGTGGAAGCAACAGGTAATTTGGGCTTGAGTCATCAGGACTGAGGGGAGGGGGTGGTTAGTTGAAACCAGACGAAGAGGAGTGAATGGGAGAGGGGGGGGTGGAAGAGTTCATAATCACAAATACCAAATATTGACTCTTCCTCTCTCCAAGGATGCCAAAATTGGTTTTGCACATACATGTAACTTTGAAACAGTATGTGATAGAGAGTAGAATGGATCATAGTTGAGACAAACATGATACTCCACAGAGCTATGGTGGAGGGTGAGACAAGATTGTGTTTCTAGGAAGGAGTTTGAAAACCTTCAGGCTCAGGTCATCTTAGATATTTGACTTGGCAGACATTCGTAGTTTTTTTAAATAAACCATATTGCATGGATTGAATAGAATTATAGTAGAAGTGACTTATTTACACATGTACATCAGACAAAAGATCACACTCAGAACTCATTTATCAGACCATTGCTTCTACACCATTTATTGTCATGGAAATCTCCGTTATCCTCACCTTTCACCCAGCCACCACCATTCACCTTCCAATGTTTCTCTAACTTTCGATACATCCCACTTTCAAACAAATCTTTCACTGTCAACTCCTAGCCCCAGGACAATACAGCTGGAGTCCTTCAGGATTATTTATTTGGCCACGCCGTCTTCAGCTGCTTCATCAATGGCCTTCCTTCCAGCTTTAGTCAGGACTGGCGATATTCATAGACGGTTACAAATTGTTCAATCCAATCTTCAACTTCACAGTACAATAAACTGCCCATTCCCGCAAGCAAGAAGCCCTAGATGCCATTCAGGCAGGAGTTGACATGTGTCAAGTAACATTTGTCAATATAAACCATCAAGCAATGGCTGTCTTCCACAACAGATTCCAGTCACCCACCAGTGGCATTGAATCACATTGCCATTGCCTGCTCCCTCACCATCAACATCCTGGGTGGGGTGGGAGATTGCAACCGTGGTCCGCCCTGTTTCGACGAATGCAATCAACCTATTATTGTGCACAATCAAACAAGATCAAATAGAACAAGTTGTCCTACAACTTTAGGCTGTGCACGCCATACGCAAGAAGAAGAAGAAGACAACATCCTGGGTATCACCAGTAACATTTTTGTGGCTGCAAGAATGGACAAGAAGCTGGATGAGCGACTTACTTCATAACTCCCACCATGCCCAAATTCACTCCACATGCCTCCATCCTTCACCCCTCTCCAAAGCCTTTCCATCATCTACTTCCAGCACAAGGCAGGATCATGTTGGAACATTCCCCCCTTACCTGGATGAATGCAGTGCCAACTAATCATAAGAACCTTGAGACCATCCCAGACAAAGTACTGTGCTTGCTTGCTTGGCACACTATCAACCATTGTTTTCACCATCCACACAATGCCGCCGGTTGTACCATCTACAACATGCACTGCAGTCACTAGCTCAGGCTACTCCAACAGAACCTCCCAAACCTGTGACTTATTCCACTGAGAAGGGCAATGACAGCAGATGCATGGATGCACTGCCATCAGCAGGGTCAGAGAGTCATGCTGATCAAGATGCCCCATCTACACTGGTCTCACCTACCTCCGATTGGCCCATATCCTTCAAAACCTTTCCTATCCGTGCACTTGTCCAAATGGCTATTAAATGTTGTTATCCTACCTGCCTCAACTACCTCCTTTGGCAGCTCGTTTCATAAACCCACCACCCTCTGTATGAAAATTCACCACCCTGTGTTTGAAAAAGTCATGCATCATCTTGACTTGGAAATGTACCACTAGTCCTTCATTGGTGCTGGGTCTAAATCCTAGAACTCCCCGGACCAAGTGCAGCACAACGGTGCAGTTATTAGGAGACACATGGAACTGCAGATGATGGTTTATCAATAAAAAACACAAAATGTCTAGAGTAACTCAGTCAGTAATGCAGCATCTCTGGAGGACATTTCAGATGGGGCAGAAACTCGCAGCTTCCATGACCCATGTTCAATCCTGATCCTTGCCGCTGTCTGTGTGGAGTTTGTGCGTTCTCTCTTTGACTGCACAGATGTAGATAATTTAGATGATGGAAATTTCCTTTACGTGAGGCATGATCTAGGGGATTCGATGGAAATATGGGAATAAAAGGTGCCTAATAGAGCGGGCAGAATGCCCCATTGCTGTGCTGTGTCACTTCAGGTCAACGGCACAGTGGTAGTACCTTCAACAGAAAGACAACAGCTGCTCAAAAATGTGAGTCTCTACCACTAGCTAAAGACCTTTAGGCATGAATAATAATTACTGTCTTGTCAATGATGCCCAGGTCATGAAGATGTGAGGAGATAGAAACATAGAAATTAGGTGCAGGAGTAGGCCATTCAGCCCTTCGAGCCTGCACCGCCATTCAATATGATCATGGCTGATCATCCAACTCAGTATCCCGTACCTGCCTTCTCTCCATACCCCCTGATCCCCTTAGCCACAAGGGCCACATCTAACTCCCTCTTAAATATAGCCAATGAACTGGCCTCAACTACCCTCTGTGGCAGAGAGTTCCAGAGATTCACCACTCTCTGTGTGAAAAAAGTTCTTCTCATCTCGGTTTTAAAGGATTTCCCCTTATCCTTAAGCTGTGACCCCTTGTCCTGGACTTCCCCAACATCGGGAACAATCTTCCTGCATCTAGCCTGTCCAACCCCTTAAGAATTTTGTAAGTTTCTATAAGATACCCTCTCAATCTCCTAAATTCTAGAGAGTATAAACCAAGTCTATCCAGTCTTTCTTCATAAGACAGTCCTGACATCCCAGGAATCAGTCTGGTGAACCTTCTCTGCACTCCCTCTATGGCAATAATGTCCTTCCTCAGATTTGGAGACCAAAACTGAACGCAATACTCCAGGTGTGGTCTCACCAAGACCCTGTACAACTGCAGTAGAACCTCCCTGCTCCTATACTCAAATCCTTTTGCAATGAAAGCTAACATACCATTCGCTTTCTTTACCGCCTGCTGCACCTGCATGCCTACCTTCAATGACTGGTGTACCATGACACCCAGGTCTCGCTGCATCTCCCCCTTTCCCAATCGGCCACCATTTAGATAATAGTCTGCTTTCCCCGTTTTTGCCACCAAAATGGATAACCTCACATTTATCCACATTATACTGCATCTGCCAAACATTTGCCCACTCACCCAGCCTATCCAAGTCACCTTGCAGTCTCCTAGCATCCTCCTCACAGCTAACACTGCCCCCCAGCTTAGTGTCATCCGCAAACTTGGAGATATTGCCTTCAATTCCCTCATCCAGATCATTAATATATATTGTAAATAGCTGGGGTCCCAGCACTGAGCCTTGCGGTACCCCACTAGTCACTGCCTGCCATTGTGAAAAGGACCCGTTTACTCCTACTCTTTGCTTCCTGTTTGCCAGCCAGTTCTCTATCCACATCAATACTGAACCCCCAATGCCTTGTGCTTTAAGTTTGTATACTAATCTCTTATGTGGGACCTTGTCGAAAACCTTCCGGAAGTCCAGATACACCACATCCACTGGTTCTCCCCTATCCACGCTACTAGTTACATCCTCGAAAAATTCTATAAGATTCGTCAGACATGATTTACCTTTCGTAAATCCATGCTGACTTTGTCCAATGATTTCACCACTTTCCAAATGTGCTGCTATCCCATCTTTAATAACTGACTCTAGCAGTTTCCCCACTACCGATGTTAGACTAACTGGTCTGTAATTCCCCGTTTTCTCTCTCCCTCCCTTCTTAAAAAGTGGGGTTACGTTTGCTACCCGCCAATCTTCAGGAACTACTCCAGAATCTAAAGAGTTTTGAAAGATTATTACTAATGCATCCACTATTTCTGGAGCTACTTCCTTAAGTACTCTGGGATGCAGCCTATCTGGCCCTGGGGATTTATCGGCCTTTAATCCATTCAATTTACCCAACACCACTTCCCGGCTAACCTGGATTTCACTCAATTCCTCCAACTCCTTTGACCCGCGGTCCCCTGCTATTTCCGGCAAATTATTTATGTCTTCCTTAGTGAAGACGGAACCAAAGTAGTTATTCAATTGGTCCGCCATATCCTTGTTCCCCATGATCAACTCACCTGTTTCTGACTGCAAGGGACCTACATTTGTTTTAACTAATCTCTTTCTTTTCACATATCTATAAAATCTTTTGCAGTCAGTTTTTATGTTCCCTGCCAGTTTTCTTTCATAATCTATTTTCCCTTTCCTAATTAAGCCCTTTGTCCTCCTCTGCTGGTCTTTGAATTTCTCCCAGTCCTCCGGTATGCTGCTTTTTCTGGCTAATTTGTACGCATCATCCTTCGCTTTGATACTATCCCTGATTTCCCTTGTTATCCATGGATGTACTACCTTCCCTGATTTATTCTTTTGCCAAACTGGTATGAACATTTTTTGTAGTTCATCCATGCAGTCTTTAAATGTCTTCCATTGCATATCCACCGTCAACCCTTTTAGAATTAATTGCCAGTCAATCTTGGCCAATTCACGTCTCATACCCTCAAAGTTACCTTTCTTTAAGTTCAGAACCATTGTTTCTGAATTAACAATGTCACTCTCCATCCTAATGAAGAACTCAACCATATTATGGTCACTCTTGCCCAAGGGGGCACGTACAACAAGATTGCTAACTAACCCTTCCTCATTACTCAATACCCAGTCTAAAATAGCCTGCTCTCTCGTTGGTTCCTCTACATGTTGATTTAGATAACTATCCCGCATACATTCCAAGAAATCCTCTTCCTCAGCACCCCTGCCAATTTGATTCACCCAATCTATATGTAGATTGAAGTCACCCATTATAACTGTTTTGCCTTTGTCGCACGCATTTCTAATTTCCTGTTTGATACCATCTCCAACTTCACTACTACTGTTAGGTGGCCTGTACACAACACCCACCAGCGTTTTCTGCCCCTTAGTGTTTCGCAGCTCTACCCATACTGATTCCACATCCTCCAAACTAATGTCCTTCTTTCCATTGCATTAATCCCCTCTCTAATCAGTAACGCTACCCCACCTCCTTTTCCTTTCTGTCTATCCCTCCTGAATATTGAATATCCCTGGATGTTCAGCTCCCAGCCTTGGTCACCGTGGAGCCATGTCTCCGTGATCCCAACTATATCATAGTCATTAATAGCTATCTGCACATTCAACTCATCCACCTTATTACGAATGCTCCTTGCATTGAAACACAAAGCCTTCAGGCTTGTTTTTACAACACTCTTACCCCTTATACAATTATGTTGAAAAGTGGCCCTTTTTGATTTTTGCCCTGGTTTTGTCTGCCTGCCACTTTTACTTTTCACCTTGCTACCTATTTCTTCTACCCTCATTTTACACCCCTCGGTCTCTACGCTCACACATTTAAGAAACCCTTTCCCTTTAACTCCATCCTCCACTATCCCATTCAACACCCCACCCCCCCTTATTCAGTTTAAAGCCACCCGTGTAGCAGTGGCAAACCTGCCTGCCAGAATGCTGGTCCCACACCCTGTTAAGATGCAATCCGTCCCTTTTGTACAGTTCCCCCCTTACCCCAAAACAGATCCCAGTGATCTAAGAATCTAAATCCCTGCCCCGTGCACCAGTTCCTCAGCCACACGTTCAGGTCCCGTATCTTCCTGTTCCTGCTCTCGCCAGCACGGGGAACTGGAAGCAAACAGGAGATAACAACCCTGGAGGTCCTGCTTTTCAACATTTTTCCGAGCTCTCTAAAGTCATGCTGCAGAATATTCATCCCCTTTTTTCCGACATCGTTTGTGCCGACATGCACTACCACTTCCGGATGTTCACCTTCGCCCTTGAGGATTTTCTGCACTCTGTCCGTGACATCCTGGATCCTGGCACCGGGAAGGCAGCACACCATCCTCGCATCCCGTCTGTTACCGCAGAAACCCCTGTCCGTACCTCTCACGATGGAGTCAAATAAAAAACTGAAAAGTGTGGCGTGCAAAGGTATTCAGCCCCCTTTACTCTGATACCCCTAAATAAAATCCAGTGCAACCAATTGCCTTCAGAAGTCACCTAATTAGTAAATAGAGTCCACTTGTGTGTAATCTAATCTCAGTATAAATACAGCTGTTCTGTGAAGGCCTCAGAGGTTTGTTAGAGAACATTAGTGAACAAACAGCATCATGAAGCCCAAGGAACACACCAGACAGGTCAGGGATAAAGTTGTGGAGAAGTTTAAAGCAGGGTTAGGTTATAAAAAAATATCCCAAGCTTTGAACATCTCACGGAGCACTGTTCAATCCATCATCCAAAAATGGAAAGAGTATGGCACAACTGCAAACCTACCAAGACATGGTCGTCCACCTAAACTAACAGGCCGGGCAAGGAGAGCATTGATCAGAGAAGCAGGCAAGATGCCCATGTAACTCTGGAGGAGCTGCAGAGATCCACAGCTCAGGTGGGAGAATCTGTCCACAGGACAACTATTAGTCGTGCACTCCACAAATTGGGCCTTTATGGAAGAGTGGCAAGAAGAAAGCCATTGTTGAAAAAAAGCCATAAGAAGTCCCGTTTGCAGTTTGCCACAAGCCATGTGGGGGACACAGCAAACATGTGGAGGAAGGTGCTCTGGTCAGATGAGACCAAAATTGAAGTTTTTGGCCTAAATGCAAAACGCTATGTGTGGCGGAAAACTAACACTGCACATCACCCCGAACACACCATCCCCACTGTGAAACATGGTGGTGGCAGCATCATGCCGTGGGGATGATTTTCTTCAGCAGGTACAGGGAAGCTGGTCAAAGTTGATGGGAAGATGGATGGAGCCAAATACAGGGCAATCTTGGAAGAAAATCTGTTAGAGTCTGCAAAAGACTTGAGACTGGGGCGGAGGTTCACCTTCCAGCAGGACAACGACCCTAAACATACAGCCAGAGCTACAATGGAATGGTTTAGATCAAAGCATATTCATGTGTTAGAATGGCCCAGTCAAAGTCCAGACCTAAATCCAATTGAGAATCTCTGGCAAGACTTGAAAATTGCTGTTCACAGACGCTCTCCATCCAATCTGACTGAGCTTGAGCTATTTTGCAAAGAAGAATGGGCAAAAATGTCAGTCCCTAGATGTTCAAAGCTGGTAGAGACATACCCCAAAAGACTTGCAGCTGTAATTGCAGCAAAAGGTGGTTCTACAAAGTATTGACTCAGGGGGCTGAATACTTTTGGATGCCACACTTTTCAGTTTTTTATTTGTAAAAAAAATTGAAAACCATGTATCATTTTCCTTCCACTTCACAATTATGCACCACTTTGTGTTGGTCTATCACATAAAATCCCAATAAAATACATTTATGTTTGTGGTTGTAACGTGAAAAAATGTGGAAAAGTTCAAGGGGTATGAAAACTTTTGCAAGCCACTGTATCACCACCACAGATGCTACTTGACTTGCTGACTCTTTCCAGTGTTTCTTTTATTCCAGATTTTAGCATCTGCTGTCTCTTGTATTCAAGCCATTTTGATAGCTACACCTTATATGGAAAATGCCCGTGAGTAGGATGGACAACTTGTTTGGTGTGTGTCGGGGATCCAGTAACCTCCCTCTGAAGGTATGGGAGCAAAAGGAAGACTAGATATAGGAAAAGCAGCAGCAATGCAGCTCATCGAGTTTGATTGTCTTGCAGACCATGTACCATATGATCTGCAATTAATTAATGGATTTTGGTTAATGTTTTACATAGATCCCTACAAGAATTCAAAGAATCATCATCCATTAGCGAGGGTCAACTGGTAAACAAATTATACCTGCAAGTATAACATAAAATACAGCTTCGGTTCAACGTTTTTTACAACTAATTATTGCAGTAGATATATATACCAATATATAAAATTCAACCCCTCCCAAAAGTTCACCTACCCATGTTCTCCAGAGATTCTGCCTGACCCACTGAGTTACTCCCACACTTTCTGGTTTTTTTTTTAGTAAACCCATATCTATGATTCCTTGTGGTCGCATAGGTGTATTAGACGTTGAAATTGCACTTGTGTCTGCGAGGGAGAACAAAATAGTAGTGGCGTTTTGAATTATGGTGATGGCAATGATTACAATCTGTTAGAGACACACAGAACTGCAGTCGCTGGAATCCTGAACAAAACACAAAGTGCTGAAGTAACATATAAAATTCAGAAGAAGAGTCCCCTCTTGAAATGTCAGCTATCCATGTTCTCCAGAGATGCTACCTGACCCACTGAGTTCCTCCAGCAATTTCTGTGTTTTTTTGTAAAACAGCATCCACAGTTTCATTCATTTTTAGTTTAGTTTAGAGATGCAGCATGGAAACATCCACCGAGTCCACTCCGACCTGTTTGTGCTAGTTCTATGTTATAGTTATAGTCCTAGTTCTATGTTATCCCACTTTCACATTTATTCCCTACACACTTGGGGGCAATTTACTGAAACCAATTAACCTACAAATCCACCATCCATGGGATGTGAGAGGAAACTGGAGTGCCCGGAGTAAATCCACCGAGTTGGACAAGATACTAGAAAAAAAGGTTACTAGAAAAAAAGCATTAAAAGGAATATGTTGTGAGATTAAAATGGGCATTTTTCTACTTGGAAATAATGTAGTTTTCAAGAGAAATATGTTGGCAAAGTTGGCTAAATGCAAACCTAACATGGGCTGTTTGGACTTGCACGCAGCATGAGAAAGAAAGGGAGCAAGTGATTATTGAATGACTTGTACAACAATTATCTCTAATACAGAGCCTCTACTCATCAGATGGAACACGTGAATAATTGAATCATTCACATGGTTAATCTAAATCCTAATTAAGATCCTGTTTTGATGTTCACAAGATCTCCCGTTAAGTCAGAATGTTCTGCACCATATTGGTAACAAAAAGTGTACAAAATATAACAAAGACCTTTACAAAAGCTATGGTCAGTACCACATAAGTTTTATCTTTTAAAATAATCATTTTGCTTTGTCTTTTGTTCTGTTTAAATCCTTGATTGGAGATTTGATTGTACGTTAAACAATACATTTTTGTTTCATCTACATCTATCTTTGCGATGATAGGGGAAGAATATTATTATACCACACCTTTAGAAAAAAGAGATACCTGTAGCAAATATAGGAGATAGCAGAGGTAGGATTAAATATATTCTGGATGTAGGCAGAAATGAAATTAAACTAACAATTCTAACAATGGTGACAAGGCATTAAGGAAAGAGAATGCAATAAAAGCAAAAGTAATACCAAAATGGGGAAAATAAGACATTAGGCTATCAGAGAGTTTTTAACACACTATATATATATGTTTCAAGAATGATTTCACTGGAGCAGATTATGATAAATTCATATTCACGAGATGCTTTTAACTTGACAGATACAAAGCAGAAACAGGCCCTTTGGCCCACCGAGGCCGTTCCGAACAGAAATCACTACCTTACACACCAGGGACAATTTACAATTTACTGTAGCCATTTAACCTACAGACCTTTGGAGTGTGGGAGGAAACCCACAAACATACAAACTCCATACAGACAGCCGCCATAATCAGGATCAAACTCGGGTCTCTGACGCTGTAAGGCAGCAACTCTACCATTGCGCCACTCATTGCCGCCCTCATAGAAAGCTTTGATATTACTGTTTTCTTTTGTCAACATGAACGACAAGTTTTTAATTTATCACGAAGCAATTGGGCAGAGTTCAGGAGAGATATGGATGCAAATAGTTATCAAGAAGATGATGTTTTACCGCAGTAAGTGATTAGCAACCACTGAGGGAAAACAATATTTTATAAAATGACACAAAATACAGTGCCCTCCATAATGTTTAGGACAAAGATCCATCATTTATTTATTTGCCTCTGTACTCCACAATTTGAGATTTGTAATAGAAAAAATCACATGTGGTTAAAGTGCACATTGTCAGTTTTAATAGAGGCCATTTTTAGACATTTTGGTTTCACCTTGTAGAAACTACAGCAGGGTTTATACATCGTCCCACCATTTCAGGGCACCATTCAAGATTCAATCCACTTATAATCACAAAACAACACAGGCAAACTAAGCACAGAAATGCTTATTTTCCAAAACCTGCATTTGAAATCAATTGTACATTAACATTTTATCAGTTTTTAAAAAGACTATTACAAAGACTGTTTTGTATGTTTCATTAATAATTTGCTTAATTACGGAAACTATTTCCATATGCTGCTATTAAAAGGCACTTTTCATAAAGATAGTGTAAAGGCCACCTAGGAAATGGAGGCTCATAAATTGGCAAGTCAAACACAAATGGAGCCGTTTTCATAACAGCTATAAATTGCCATTACTTTATACTTGTTGTGCTTGATGCTTCACTGTCTGGTCAAGACATTGCGTCTGTGTCTATGATTCATGCCTCAAAGACATGCTGTGTTACTGCAGTCCTGAACTGGGCTTCGACATTGTTGAAGCAAATCTGACCCTTTGTCTCTCAAATTTCTTATTATTTGAGTCGCATCACAATTTTGACACGAGGGTCAGTACAAAGCTTTATTTATATATTGTGCATCATCAGTAAATTATGGCTGCTATGCAAATAAGCAAAGGAAACCGAGGAATATGAGTCATTAAGCCCCATGTTTGTACTTGTTGTTTTGCCATCACTTTCCAAACCCATAAAACTGTTTATCTTAACACATTTAGATGTTAAGTAACTCAAATAACAAAACTTTTCTGAAAAAAATATAAAATATATTTTTTTAAATTGGATAATTTCTTCCACAAAATGATAGAAAAATACATTGTTTAAAAACTGCAGAATAAAAAGTTTACACACAGTTAATTAAAATGATATATTTCCCAAATTCGCTATTGCCAATATGGAGAATTAACTTCTAGCATTGTTCATTGCTGTTTCTGGTAACCATTATTCTGAAAATAAAGCATGATTTCACTCAAAAAAGATAGGAGCTAAATGCCCCTGTCCCACTTAGGAAACTTGAACGGAAACCTCTGGAGACTTTGCGCCCCACCCAAGGTTTCCGTGCGGTTCCCGGAGGTTGCAGGTGGTTGCCGGAGCTTGCAGGTAGTGGAAGCATGTAGGGAGACTGACAAAAACCTCCGGGAACCGCACGGAAACTTTAGGTGGGGCACAAAGTCTCCAGAGGTTTCTGTTCAGGTTTCCTAAGTGGGACAGGGGAATAAAACTGACCTAAACCAACTAAAGATTGTGATAATAGTTCTTCCCACCCCCCCCCCCCCCCCCGACCCCACACCCTCACATCAGTCTTAAGAAGGGTCTCGTCCCGAAACGTTGCCTATTTCCTTCGCTCCATAGATGCTGCCTCATCCGCTGAGTTTCTCCAGCATTTTTGTCTACCTGTGCTTGTCAGATTAGGCCTCTGCTTACATTCTCAATAGCTATTGTCAGTTTGATTATTTGTATATGCAAAGGTAGGCATAATAGGAGTAATTTACCTTGTGTCTGTATAAAAAGTACATCCAAGGATAACTTACTCTACATCCCCAAGTCAAATATTTTGAAGACCACATTTTGATTTTGTTTTATAATCTATCCATTTGTAGTGAGATGCACAGAAGGGAAGATAGTCAACATTATTTATAATCTATCCTTTTGGAATTGTGTACAGCAGGGAAACAGGCCCTTCATCTCACCACATCCATGCCAACCATTTTCCCCACCTACACTAATCCTATATGCCTGCATTAGGACTACATTTTGTTATACCTTGCATATTAAAGTATATGTTTAAATGCCTCTTAACAGCAGTGATTTTTATCAGATTCCACCTCTTCTGGCAACATGCTCCAGATATCAACCGCCAGATAACATCCCATCCCTGAAATCCCCTTCAAAACTACTTCTCCCTTAAACCTATGCCCTCGAAAGCCCCCGAATAGTTAAAGGCCTGGATTGAGTGGATGTGGAGAGGATATTTCCACTAGTGGGAGAGTCTAGGATGAGGCCAGAGCCTGAGAATAAAATGACTTAACTTCAGAAACAAGATGAGGAGGAATTTCTTTAGTCAGAGGGTGGGGAGATTGGATAATCAAATTCATTCGAATCAAGTCGAATTCATTGCCACAGACGGCTGTGGAGGCCAAGTCAATGGATATTTTTATGGTGGAGATTGACAGATTCTTGATTAACAAAGGTGTCAGGGATTATGGGGCAAAGGCAGGAGAATGGGGCTGAGGGGGCTAAGATAGATCAGCCATGATTGAATGGCGGAGTAGACTTGATGGGCCGAATGGCCTAATTCTGCCCATAGAGCTTATGAACGTATCTACCTATCCATGCCTCTCAGAATCTTAAGTATGTCTATCAGATCACCCTTCCATGGAGGAAAGATGTACATACATAAGATTAAGACAGAGACAGAAGGGTAGATAGTAAAAATCATTGTGATTATCCAATCTCTCCCTGGAACTAAAATCCTCCAATTTGGGCAACATCCTGGTGAATCATCGCTTCATGCTCTCCTGCTTATAGCATTGTGGAGTGTGGAAAGAAACCGGAGCTCCCAGGGAAAACCCATGCAGGTCACGTGGAGAACGAACAAACTCCATACAGAGAGCACCCATAGTCAGGATCGAACCCGGGTCTCTGGTGCTGTAAGGCAGCAACTCTACTGCTGCACCTACGTGCTGCCCTTATTGAGTATCCTACTGTTTACTACACATGGCTGACCCTGACCCTACTTACCAAAATATTCACATTTGTTGGGATTAAATTCTTTCTGACAATGATCCGCCCAACTTTTACCTGATCTATATCTTGTTGTAGCCTAAAGCAACTTTGTTCATTGCCACAACAGCACCAATTTTTCACTCTTCCACCAAGTTACTGAATGTTCCTCCTTCATTCACATCCAAGTCACTGATATATAATGACAAACAGCAAGGGTTCCAGCATTGATCCCGACAGTGTACCGCTAGTCACAAACCTCCAAGCAGAAAACTACCCTCTGCCTCCTATCACCAAGCCAATTTGCAATCCAATTAGGCCACGTTTTGGATCTCATGAGTCTAAATCTTCTTGTCCTTGATCTTCCTCTTATACTCTGCTGTTCAGAACTAGCATTTACACCATTAAATAACTAACTTGAATAATGCTCCTTGTTTGCTTGGAAGAGGAACTCATGATCTTGGCATGCTTCAGTGCATGATTTACTGCAGGCTGAACTTGTTTGGCAACATGTAGTGTATTTTCTAGCAGGTGTCTTGTGCCAGTGCTTTTTATTTTTTAAATGGGATGAGGCAGAATCACCTATTCAAACTGCTGGTTGACCTAAAATTATTTTTAATATATTTTTTCATATCGGGAACTAAATCTTCCATCCCATTGCTTACTAATAAAAAAGAGCGGTACAGTGGCGCAGCTGGTAGAGCCGTTGCCTTACAGCACCAGAGACCCGGGTTCGGTCCTGACCTCGGGTACTGCCTGTGTGGAGTTTGCATGTTCTCCCTATGGGTTTCTTCCCACGTCCCAAAGATGTGTGGGTTTGAAGGTTAATTGGCCTTTGTAAAATCACACCCAATCCGTGGAGATGTGGATGCGGAAATAGAACTAGTGCGAATGTGTGCGATTGATGGTATGTGCGTACTCGGTGGGCCTGTTTCCATGCTGTATCTCCAAATCTATTTTTTTTAATATGAAGATGCACCATCATTGATCACTTTTGTTTCACCTCTGCTTCCGAATGCTCTTTGGAAAAGCAGAGAAATAACAGGGAAGACCAGAAGCAGCTCAGTGGAATGAGGAGCCAGTTGTGGGCACCGTAAAAGAGAGCTCATCTACCTTAAGTATTCAAGAAGATACAAGGTGCAGCAGATGCTGGAATCTTGACTAAAACACAAAGTGTTGGAGTAATTCAGCGGTCAGCCACCATTTGTGGAGGGAATGACTAGGCGTCGATTTGGGTGGGGACCCTTCTTGAATGATTCTTTATTATCACACGTGCCATGTCTCAGTGAAATTCTTTGCATAGCATACACAAAGTATGCAAAGAGTCGCCACGGATAGGGCGACGACAAAAGTAACCAAGTGTTCAATGTAGTCCTAATGGTTCCTCTTTGATCTCTCGGCACTCTCCCCCCATGCCGGGTCCCTCTTCAGAAAGTATTCAGGGCATTATTTTACTGCAATGCCTTGTCCGCTCAGCATCGACTGCTGCAGAAATACCTTGGATTGACCATAATCAATGTACATCACTTGTTTCCTTAGCTTTGGCCTCATACTCTGAAATTAATTTGCGGATGTCTATTAAAGTCAATATAGGCCCCATTGACCGCAAAAGTAACATTAGGCAATGCTTTCTTATCACGGTTGTCATTTGGAGATTCCTTTGCATTAAAATAGTCACCTTCATTTTATGCCCAAAACTCATTGTTGGTTAATTGGCTTCGGTAAATTGTAAGAATTATTCCTAGTGTGTGTAGGTTAGTGTAGGGAGTGATCACTGGTCGGCATGGACTTAGTGGGCCGAAGGGCCTGTTTCCATGCTGTATCTCTAAAGTCTAAAGTAAAGTAAAGGTTTAATTCAAAAAAGTTTTGTCAGAGGAGGAGCATGGTAAAGAGAGCTGATGGTGCTATTAGCAGATGGATCTTTTCATAAAGCCAAGAGTGCTACACCAGAATCAGTCACCTCCTTATTGCCTCTGTTACACTAAAATCCTCGACATCACTATCCTTGGCACCATCGTCTGCCGGTTTTACTTCAGAAGAACTTTGCAAATATTGCCCTCAATTTACTACTAGTTATAAAAACATGTTTAGAAGATACAAAAAAAGTTAGAGATCGTCTGCATCCAATAGTTAACGGAAATCTTGGTTGGCATGAGCAAGTTGGGCTGAAAGGCCTGTTTCCATGTTGTACGATTCTATGACTACAAAAAAACTATGAGTCTGCGGCACTCATGAACTCCTGATGTGGGTCACTGAGGGCTTGTGGTAGATCATTAGCAATTCGGCAGATGCCTCTTTTATGATACCAGAGTCAAGTTCCAGGAATCAAACATGAATCCTCCTCCACTTCCACTCCTCATTTACAAACATGCAGAAGGAAGTTCAAAAATATCTTTCCATTATTGACCCCTCACAGCCTTCTGGTAAACACAACTTTAGATATTTCTGCAGGAAGGAACTGCAGATGCTGGTTTACACTGAAAATAGACACAAAATGGTTGAGTAATTGAACGGGACAGTCAGTATCTCTGGAGAAAAGGAATAGGTGACGTTTCGGGTTGAGACCCTTCTTCAGACTCTATTTAGACGTCAAACTAAATTTTTCTGGCTGGTTAGTACCCATCCAATTGTAAATCTAAGGTGATTAATTCTCTAGAGTAGAGACAAAGAACTGTAGATGCCAGTTTATTCCAAAGATAGACAGGACTAGAGTAACTCAGCAGGTCAGGCAGCATCTCTGGAGGAAAAGGATAGGTAACGTTTCAGGTCGGGACCTTTCTGCAGACTAAAACGAAACTCTTATTCTGAAGAAAGATCCTGACCCAAAATGTCACCTATCCTTTTTCTCCAGAGATGCTGCCTGGCCCACTGGGTTCCTCCAGCACTTTGAGTCTATCTCTGATGAATTCTCCAACTTGATTTCACAACTTTGAAGAAAAGCTTCATGGGATAAAGAAATATACTTCCTCAATTTGGCAAGAGAGCTGGATTATTTTAGAGCAGGGTGTCTTGTGATCCTGAGTAGCTTGTTTTTTTAACTTCAGCTTGTGACACATTGCTTCCTCAAAGCAACATTCTTGGTTTTTGTTTGTTGTGGAAAAAAAACACATCAAAAACCATTTTTGATAACAGGGAATTCATTTGGATTTCAAATATCCATATCTATCGTGCAGCAATACAGTCCAAGCAACGACTTCTCAAGGCTATAATTGTTCGCTTGTAAAAGGTGGGAGTAGAATGGCCAATTGTTATTGCAATTAACAATGTTTTATGCTGCACAGTAACAGCATCACATGCTCGGATGATTGTAAATTCTAATTTCTAAGTAAATAAACTTTTAAACTACAATGAACAATTGTTAGAAAAATCAATTGTGTTATTCACAGTACACTTGAAGCATTGGGATTTTGCATTCTGAGTTTTTAGTAGCATTTGTTTTGTATAATGTTTTGACATATTTACTTGAACGTTTCATGATTCAACAGAATGATAAAACTGTTTGCTAAGCAGACTTTTGCACTTTTCCTTTTGATTTTACCAAGTATCAAATAGAGGGAAATGTTGGAGTGGAAGTCATGTTTTGTCTGGTTAGAAAGGGCCAATATTTTTTTTCTGAAGTGAGAGTAATGGTGGTAGGTTTGGATAATAGTTGAGGAGAGAATTGCTAACAATATCAGCTAACATGAGAGTAAACTTAGGGGTAGCTGTCATTTTAAAAGTCCAAAATAAGAAACACCCAAGACCACCCCAAAATAGAAAATACCCAATAAAGAATACCCTTCCACTGAAACATCTCATTTTAGGTATCTCCAAGGAAATTTCACAAATAAAATATAGATAGACTCTGCCTTCTTCTCAAGCAGCAGCAGCAAAGTGGCACAGCGTAGAGTTGCTGCCTTACAGCTCCAAAGACCTGGGTTCGATACTTACTACGGATGCTGACTGTATGAAGTTGGTATGTTCTCCCTGTAACCGCATGGGTTTTCCCCAGGTGCTCCGGATTCCACCCACATTCAAAAGACGTGCAGGTTTGGTGGTTAATTGGCTTCTATAAATTGCCTCTAGTGTGTAGGATGCAAAACTGGGATAACAGTTAACTAGTGATCGTTGGTCAGTGTGGACTCGGTAAGCTGAAGCACCCGTTTCCATGTTGTATCTCTAAATTAAACTAAACTAAGTGCAGTGTGCCACATTTCAAATCCATTTTACTGACAAAAGTCTTCCTTGAAACCATTAATGCCTACTCCCAAGTCTCTAAGGGTAATATCTTGGCACTACATTATGGTGATCATAGTAAACAAGAGCGAGGCTTGGCTGAAATATCAAAACTTTCCTGAAAGTTGGCTGTAATATCAAAACTTTATTTTAGAGATGCAATGTGGAGATAGGCCCTTCGGCCCACCTAGTTCGTGTAGGCCAACGATACACTAAAAATATCCTACACACTAAGGACAATTTTACAATTTTTACGAAAGCCAATTAGTCTACCAACCTGCACGTCTTTGGAGTGTGGGAGGAAACCGGAGCACCTGGAGAAATCCCACACGGTCACAGGGAGAACATGCAAACTCCATACAGACAGCACCAGTAGTCAGGATCAAACTCGGGTCTTTGGCACTGTAAGGCAGCAACTGTACCGCCGTGCCATTAAATTTCAATGGCTTAATGTCATGAAGGGATCCTTCACAGAGCTTTCTAACCACCTAAAGCACATTAGACAGTCACATCTTGGATGAACATTTGGATGAACATATTTTTGGATGGAGGGACTTCTTCATTGTAACATTTGGAGAATTCATAATATTAAGAAAGTTTATTTTAGCCACACAATTCACGACCTGTATCAAGTCCTAAATTTGTACAGTCACTGATGAACAAAACTGATTAACACAAGTATTAGAATGTTGAAAATGTTGGCCTAATGAAATTGCATGCAGGAAGTCATTTCCTGTGCTCTCAGCCAATGGCCCACCAGTTTTTGATGCTCTATGGCCAAAGCATCTTATTGTCTCAATGGCTCAATGTCAGAGAGCATGACATACATGCTTGTGCTGCAACAAACCATGCCCAACAAAGACCTGATAAAAGATTAATCTTATACGTTAACTAAAGCTTCTCTCTCCACGGGTATTGCCTCTAATTAGTGAGGTTGGTTATTACTAATTATTTCCTGCACACAAAGTAATAAGATAACAGTAGACCTTAAAATCTGGATTAAAGTAGTGCTAAATAACATTGGTTAACATCTGGCAATAGGCTTTATTCTGGTTAGAGGGTGAGGGTGAGGGTGAGGGTGTGAGTGAGTCCGACAGCATGGAAACAGGCCCAACTAATCCATGCTGACCAAGATATCCCATCTAAGCTAGTCCCATTTGCCTGCAAATGTATGAAGCAAAAGTTGTTATGCAATGAAATGCCTTACATCACCAAAATGCAGTAGCAGAACCGCAATACTTTCATAACATATACTTACAATGACGACAAGGAATGACAGGTGCCAATGTTTTGTTCATTTCATTGTTTCTCACCAACACATTTTTACATGGCTTCACACAAAATAGAATCTTATATGTAACCCAATCTAGTGCTTTTTGCAACACAGTTAAGAAATGTTCTTCTTTTCATTCCTTCATTGGAAGTCAATTTTCTCAGAGCCAACCTGTTATTTTGTAAATTCACCTGATTACAGCTGTAAGTATACCTGTCATGGTTTACACTCTCACATTTTAGCAGCCAAATGGTGGGAATCCTTTAACGCTGCTCTGATTTCAACATGTTTTTTTCACTTTGCTTAAAATGAAATTAAAAGTTCTTAACTTTTTCTTAATTCTTTGTGGCATAATGAACAAAAATAGTGTTGAGAACCTACTTTCTTGATCTCTGTAGTGCAACTCATTGGCTTCATCCCGCTGATTGTATTATCCTGAGGTGGCACAGTTTATATCAACAAGCTGGACATGCAACCATTTTACAAAACCACAAACTATCATTCAGCAGGATTTTTAAATACCAATATATCAGTTGATCACCATCCTGCTTGTTTTTGCCACTTTTTGAAAAGGTTATAGTCTCTGGTACTTTTGAATTTATGCTCAGATGGTACCCTTTACAACAAATGCCTGAGTCAAATAAGGATGCCAAGATTGAATACATTTTAGTTCTCCTCTTCCTGTTCTCTGGGGAAATTCTTTGACAGTGTTCTCAGTTTGTCTAAAAACCTGAAATTAGTGAATTGATGAGACACTTTATAGCAGCTTCAGATTGTCAAATCTTTTAAGCCATAACATTAAATTACTCATTCTATTGTGTTGAATTACACCACAAGACATAGGTGCAGAATTAGGCCATTCAGCCCATCAAGTCTGCTCCGACATTGGATCATGACTGATCTATTTTTTCCCTCTCTATCCCATTCCCCTGTCTTCTCCCCATAACCTTGATGCTCTTACTAATCAAGAACCGCTATAAAAATACCCAAAGACTTGGCCTCCAGAGCATCTGTGACAATGAATCCAAGAATATTATACAAAACATAATCTGTTTAAAATTATTAGCTGTGAAAATTCAACCTTTACAGGAAGGACAATTTTATAAATCAGATATTGCAGTTACTTCTAAAGAAAAAATATGGCCAAGGGGGACCCGTTGGGTCCCGTTCCCTCAACGCGCGGTTGTGGGGGGGGGGGGGGGCCTTCAGCGTCACACACTAACCACCCCCCAAACACAATAACCCCCCCCCTTGATGTTATATTAATATTATTCATTTGCTCCTTTTACCCCATCCCCCGCCCTATCCACTCATGCATAACCCCCAACTGCGCAGGCATGGCTAGAGAGGGGGGGAGGTGGAGAGGGAAAGGGAAGGAGGGAGGTAGAGAGGGAGAGGGGGGGAGGTAGAGATTGAGCGGTGGGGCGGGCGCGGCGTCACATGGGAGGGCTGGTTGCCGAACGCAATGCTCCACCACTCCCCCATAGGTCCCAATATCCACCACTCCCTAGAGAGTGAGGGGGGGCAGAGAGGGAGGGAGGGGCAGAGAGGAAGGGCCTCCTCCCCCCCCCCCCCCCCCTCCTCTCCCCCCCCCCCCCCCCCCCCCCCTCCTCCTCCTTCCCCCTCTCTCCTCCCTCCTCCCCCGGCGTGGCCCGGAGCGATCTGAGGACGGTGAAAAGCAGCGGAAATGTCGCAGCTCGTGGAAAACAGTGCCCCTGCGCGTTGAAAATTCTGCGCAGCTTACCGCGCAGCTCGCTTCAGCACGTTAGATTTTAAAAAGATGTCAGATTGGTGAACAATTTTAGTAAAAAACTTGGGAAATAATGAATTAAATTTTCAGATGAGGAGATTTTGGAATCATGAGGTAAATTTCTACCGGAATATGAAAAAATGTCACCGTTACCGCGTCAGGATTTCGAGGAGATGTGAATGAAAGAAAAAGTGCAAGCAAGCAAGCAAACCCACCAGTAAACATCCAAGATCAGACTTTTATAAGTTATATGATAGGATTTTAATTTGAAGGACACTAGATAAATGGCTTTCTCTTTCAAAATAAAACTGAATATGCTCAAACCATTAATCATAGCTGCCAGAACAATGTTGTTCTTTATGGAACTGAACATCCATTGTAAAATAGAGGAAATCTGTTACAAAATATTGATATTGCATGGAACTGACAGGTAATGTGTCATTTAAAAAAAAATCTGAATAAAAGGTAATTCATACAAGACCTGCTATGAAAAATGTGCCACTTCTGTCATTTTCAATTTACCAACTGGTAAAATACAGTAACTTATTTGCAACTTGACCATAACTTACAGGATCAGATGGTCCACAGCATTCTCTAAATGACTTCTGAACCTCACTTCCCTGTAATTCCAAGGCCAGGCAAGGGCCTGAACATAGTTCAATTACCATAGCCTGTAGAAATACATCAAATCATATTAGTATGAAAAGTTATCATTTCTTCCATCCTCACCTCACCCTAAACAATTTTATTTGTATTCTTACATTGTAGCATCGTTTTTGGATACAAAACAAAGCAAAATTATCAACTGTTAATTTCTGATTTTAAAACACATTCAATATATATTTTTTTGTGCATCTTCTGGACCCACTGATCTCAGCTAGTAAAACTGGGGGTTGATGCTTTGCAAGCTTAAAAATGGTGGTTGATTGAATTGTACAGCTTGGAAACAGGCTCTACAGCTTACCGAGTCCACACCATCCATCAATCATCTGTTCACACTAGTTCTAAGTTATCCCACTTTCCCACCCACTCCCTGCACACCAGGGGTCAATTTACAAAGGCCAGTTAACCTACAAACCCGCATGTCTTTGGGATTAATGCAAACCATTGAGTTACAGGCAAGAGAAAACAAGATTTGGTCTATTGAAGCTGACAACTTTAACTCAAACCAATTGTGAGCCCTAATAGCGATGCTATTCGACATCAACCGACTCAGGACTACCAACTGGCTGGACCCAGACATGTAAACTATAAGAAAGACAAAGTGCTGGAGTAATTCATCGGGTCAGACAGCATCCCTGAAGAATATGGACGTGGCATTTTGGTTTGAGACCCTTCTTCAGACTGAAGAACCTATCCATGTTCTTCAGAGACACTGCCTGCCCCGCTGGGTTATTCCAGCAGTTTGAATCTTTTTTTGTAAACAAGCATCTGCTGTTCCTTGTATCTACATTGTAATCTATGCCCCCCATAAGCACATGGTAGACAGAAAGATAATTGTGCATTCTCTTAAATATGTACACTTGAAAGTTAGTAGATGCTTAAACTTAAATATATCTGGAAAAAATCAAGGAGTTTCGAGTTAGTTTATTCTATGTGCATTACTCATGATAAGGTAGATAGTTTACACAGTCCAGACATCCGTTCATTGTCAAAATTAGTTCATTTGTACATTTTGTGATCTTGCATTAAAAGTTCCTCCCACCCTCCATGATTTGTTAATGTTGTTCATCTGCCTTAACCTACTTCCTACTTACATTGTATTCAGCAACAACTCCTTTGTATATTTCCAAGAACTCCTCTGCATTGGTTCGTTCTACATAAAACTGTGGGCAAAAGAGAATAAAGGTAAACAAGATTTGCCAGAATTGTTGGCTATTGGAATTTGGGTTTAAAACTCAACAAGACTTTACAAGATTAACAAGATTTTAATTTTCTCCTCTGTATACTCAAATTATCTCTGCTTTAGTTTCCGTACCACAAGATGCACAGAAACTATATAGAAATCTATTCATTTTTGAATCATAGTGTCAGACATCACGGAAGCCCTTTGGCCCAAGTCGTCCATGTCGACCATGATTAGGGGCAGCACAGTAGCACAGCGGTTGAGTTGCTGCGTAACGTCGCCAGGGATCTGTGTTCGATCCTGACTAGTGGTGTTGTCTGTACGGAGTTTGTATGCTCTCCCTGTGACTGTGTGGGTTTTCTCCGGGTGCACTGGTTTCCTTCCACACTCTAAAGACAGTCAGGTTTGTAAGTTAATTGGCTTCGGTAAAATTGAAATATTGTCCCGAGTGTGTAGGATAGTGCTAATGTGCGGGGTGATCCCTGGTCAGTGGGCCGAAGGGTCTGTTTCCGCACTGTATCTCTAAAAGATGCCCCATCCAAGCTCTCAATACTCTCAACATTTCCGCCATGTCTAGATAATGCAGCCGTAGCAGGTACTTTCAACCTTCACTCCCTCTACCTTCAGAGAACCGAGTTTAAAATATTAAGTGGAAATGAAAGTCAAAGTCAAGGCTCTTTCCCGACAATGAAACTGCTCCAGTAACAGAGCTACCTGTTTCTATCAAAATAATGCAAGAAGAAAAATATCTGCATGTCCTTAGGATGCATTTTTGTAGTTGTGATTGATCGGTTAATATTTGGCAGGATATATGGAAAACCCTACTGATTTTTCTTTATGGGGCTTCTGAATGCAAATGTTAATGCAAATTTTAATCCAAATGCCAACAGCCAGTAATTTTGGTAACCACCACTCCAACAAGGCTGCAGATAAAAAGCAACCTACATTGTACATTTGGAATGGAGCTTGAATCTACAAACTTCTAACTCACATAAAAAGTGCCTCCACTCGATTTTGTTGCTAATGCGAGGAGTTGGTTAGAGGAGCTACAAGGATCAAAGTAAGCCTTACTTGAAGGTTTCTTTGAAAGGCTGTTTACAAGTCAGCACTCAAATACTCCTGCAGAATACTGAACAGGTCAGGGGAAAATAGGAGTTCATCATCTCAAGTTACTGAAAGAACCAGTTTAAATGTTGAAACAGATTTCTTCTTCCAGTGAATGGTGACCTCTGGAACTGGCCGGATCTGATTTGTTCTGTACCTTTTCATACCTGTAATTTCCCTCTCCCTTGACTCTAAGTCTGAAGAAGAGCCTCAACCCGAAACATCATCTATTCCTTTTCTCCAGAGATGCTGCCTGACCCGCTGAGTTACTCCAGCATTTGTGTTGACCTCTGGAACAGGCTGCAGGTCAAGGCCTTGTAAGCAATCTTGTTAAATTGCATCAGCCGTGCATTTGTTTCACACTAGGGTGGAGATAAAGTAAAAGTGGTAGGTATTGTATAACATTAAAGAAGACCTACATGATCCTTGGACTCATTTTGCTTGCCTAACGTGGTCAAGAGGAACATTTTCAAACTTGTCTTCTACTTGTTCTAGGTCATTTTCTACATCTATCAGATATAATGATTCCAGGTAGAATCGGGTATGTAAAGATACTGTGATGTTCAGAATGTTGCAATTGTTTGGAAATCTATTCGTGTTCATCGCCGTCCTGAAGAGTCATACTCAAATTTCTGGACTGAGATTTGAAGTAACATTCAATTAAAAAATTACTGTCTTGCAATTGAGGACACCAAACTCTTTGCTTCTCAACGGGTGTCCAGAATGTTGTGTTGAGGTTAATAAAATTCAAGAGCTGATAGTATTTAATTGTCATATGTACCAAAACGGAACAATGAAATTCTTACTTGCAGCAGCACAACAGGCCTGTAAACACAGTACTCATAGATGACATAATGAACAATACAAAAGTTGAATAAATTAAAAAAAAAATGTTAGTGCAAAACATAAGCCCAATGTCCCTAGATGCAACCAAGAGAGTTTGTAATCAATAGCTTAGTTGGTACTTGTAGTGTTCATGTACCTGGTGGTTGTTGGAGCTGAAGCTGATCTTGAATCTGGAATTCACATTTTTCAGACTCTTATACCTTTTTCCCGAAGGCAGGAGTGAAATGAGAGCGCGGTCAGATACCGTGGGTAATAGATGATGCTGAATCCCTTTTTGAGGAAGCGCCTCCTATAGATCTCATCGATAGTGGGAAGGTCAATACCTGTGATGGACCAGGCAGTGTCCACCCCATTTTGTAATTTCCTTTGTTCCTGGTGGTTTGAGTTGCCAAACCAGACGGTGATGCAACCAGTCGATATGCTCTCTTTTGTACTGTAGAAGTTCAAGAGAGGATTGCTCGACATACTGAATCTATTCATTCTTCTAAAGAAGTAGAGGTTTTGGTGGCTTTCTCTATGATTGCATCAATGTCCTGGGTCCAGGACAAATCATCAGAAATATGTACACCCAGGAACCTGAACGTGCGAAGCAGCAGCTCGACCAGCTATGCCACTGTTTTGCGCTGAGGACTGAGATACCACCACAGGAGATAAAGAACCCAGAAAAAAATCCAGAAACAATGCAAGGATTATGAAATGGAGGAACCTGGCCATTTTTGACATTGGGCTTGGGTAAGGGTGAAAAGGGTAAGATAGCAGGACTGATTAACTCTACAGTAGTGACAAAGTAGCCCATGAGTTCCTTATGTCTCTTTTTTTTAATGTGCGGGGAGACAGATACAAAATGAGTAATAGGTAAGAAAAGCCAAGAATCATCTTTTCAGCCCAAGGAGATTCTACAATACAAAGTTAACATTCTAAATAGAAAGATTTAGCACAGGAGTGCAAAGCAGTAGTTCTAAAAGATATGATAAATGGTTAAATCTGCTCCCTGCCATCAATTTTCAAGACAATGACCCTTTGACTTAGAGTGGAAATGAAATCCATAACAGGAAGACTAATGGAGTAGCTATTTGAAATCGAAATAAGAGGCTGAGATGAGAAACGTCATGGTGAATGCTGGGCCAAAATGTTGGAAATTTGATACCACTTTTGCAAGTGACTAGAGGGAGAGTAGTAGTAGGCCCTCCTCGGTCATGACTGACCATGGGTGATGCATCCTGGTCGGATGCAAGCCTGGGCAATGTCATATGGAGGACAGGCTGTTGCCCATGCAGCACGTCCTCCCTCTCCATGTCGCTGATCGGTCCAAAGGAACAGCAGGGCCGTTACAGTTTGGCATCAGCGCCGTCGCAGGCGTGTGCGGACGTGGCGCTAACGGACGAGAGGCTGAAGCAAAGAAGTCGATGCCAAAGAACCGAATGGAAACAAGGCCGAAACGCCAATAAACCGAAAGATTACGAAGACGAAATACCTACTAACCGAAAGGCGGGACGCCTAAAAGCCAACAAACCGAAAAGCTGCGTCGCCTAAAAGCAAACTTGGCCGCTCTGTACAAAAGCCACCTACCTGAAAGGCGGCGTCGCCTACAAGCCAAAGGACCGACTGCCGCTCAACAGAAAAGTCCAATAACGGACATGACGTTGCCGGGGGGCGGGACTTGTCAGCGATTGGTCCAGACCCCTGCGTCCATCACATCACTGTGAAAGCATGAACATTGTCCCAAACCTCCGCTCCACCCGACCCGCAGCCCGCGGAGGGTGGCCGTGGGAGAGTGGGGGCTGTCCCAAGGGATGCACACCTTCGGCCGCTTTCAACTTGATGCTTGGGTTCAACTTGATGCTTGATGCTTGGATTGCCCAGTCACCTATGGCTTGCGTGGGAAAATGGACCCCACACTCCCGTCTCCCACTTCTCTCTCCCCTCTTCTCTCTCTCCCCCTCTCTCTCTCCTCCTCTCTCTCCCCTCTTCTCTCTCCTCCTCTCTCTCCCCTCTTCTCTCTCTCCTCCTTCCCAGGCTGACGAGTCCCATCTGCCCGAGACTCGTGGGGACGGGAGTGTCTACCTTCCCGTGCAGGTCTATAGCACCTGCCCACTGCCCAGTGACTGGAGGGAGAGTGGGGCACACAAAAAGTAGTGTTTGTGGAGGGGAGAGCGGAATGTGCATTGACAAGGATGCTAAGAGATCAGAGGTGGGGTACTATTGCACCAGTACTCGGATTCACTCTTTCCAGGCACACAATCAATGAAGCTAAAAGTATTCTGCCACCTTCCTCAATTATTAATTTCGGTTCTTTTGAAAAATGTTCTGCTAAAATGGCTTCTACACTGTACAGAAACAAAGAACTGCAGATGCTGGTAAATACACAAAAAGGACAAGAAGTGCTGAGGTAACTTAGCAGGTCGGGCAACATCTCTGGAGAACATGGATAGGTGAGGTTTTGGGTCAAGACCCTTCTTCAGAAGTACAGTACATCCCGTACATTGGTTCTATCCTCCACAATAGGCAATTTACAATTTTACCAAAGCCAATGAACCTACAAACCTGTACCTTTGGAGTGTGGGAGAAAACTGGTGCACCCGGAGAAAATCCTTGCGTTCACAAGGCGAACATATATACATAGAAACATAGACATAGAAAATAGGTGCAGTATAGGCCCTTCTGCCCTTCGAGCCTGCACCGCCATTCAATATGATCATGGCTGATCATCCAACTCAGTATCCCGTACCTGCCTTCTCTCCATATCCCCTGATCCCTTTAGCCACAAGGGCCACATCTAACTCCCTCTTAAATATAGTCAATGAACTGGCCTCAACTTCCTTCTGTGGCAGAGAGTTCCAGAGATTCACCACTCTCTGTGTGAAAAATGTTTTTCTAATCTCGGTCCTAAAGGATTTCCCCTTCATCCTTAAACTGTGACCCCTTGTCCTGGACTTCCCCAACATCGGGAACAATCTTCCTGCATCTAGCCTGTCCAACCCCTTAAGAATTTTGTAAGTTTCTATGGCACTGTAAGACAGCAACTCCACCGCTGTGCAAATGTGCTGCCCACTGTGTCCTTCTGTGGTTTCCACACTAGGAGCCTCCTGTGCAAGATGAATATAATGCAGGTTTACAAACATCTTGAAAGTTCCTAACCACCCATGACTGGCCTTGAATATACCTGCAATTTTAGAAGACTAATTATTCCCTTCATTTTCTTTCAAGTCTTGTCACAACAATCTTATTTCTTCTTGGTTCATCATCGAAGGAGAACATGGTGCTGAATCTAGTCATGGTGTTGCTCCAGTCTGAAGAAGGGTCTCAACCCGAAACGTTACCCATTATTTTTCTCCAGGGATGCGGCCTGGGTTACTCCAGCTTTTTGTGTCTATCTTCGGTTTAAACCAGCATCTGCAGTTCCTTCCTACACATGGTGCTGAATCTGATCTTCTAGCCACATGCTACACCCTTTCATATTCTCAACTAGACCAAGTGGGACCCATTGGGCCCCGTTTCCCCCAATGCAACCCGTTCCCCCAACGCAATATTCCACCACGCACCCATAGACCCCAACTACGCAGGCGCGGCTCATTTCCCGTCATCCCCCAGAACTCCTTCCCCCTCCTCTTCTTCCTCTCTCTTCTTTTCCCTCTCGTCCTCCCCTCCCCATTCCCTCCCTCCCCTCTCTCTCCCTCCCTTCTCCTTTCCCCTACCCTCAGTCACTCACTCCCTCCATAACCCCTCTCCCTTCCCTACACCCCTTCTCTCCCTCTATCTCCCTGCTCCCCCACTAAACACAATGTTTAAATAACATTAAACAACAATCATCCACTCCCTCGCTCTCCTTACAACAAAGTAACAAATCTCTCATTGCACTGGGAGTCCTGTCTCCCCTTCCCCCACTCCCTCTCTCTCCTTACAACAATGTAACAAATCTCTCATTGCACTGGGTATTCTGTCATTAGGTAACATTGCAACAGGCAGGGAAATGTTTTAGTGAAAAGGTTTGATTTTTTAAAGTAAAAATATATATTTTTTAAGTTTAAAATTTGAATAACTTGTAAAATATAACATTAATCTGAATGGAACGCTGCTGTGTTTTTTAAAACGGACTGTTTTTTAATGTAAATGAGATCCCAATGTGATGTAATTGTGGGTGGGACACTGCTGACGGGCAGTTTATGTAAATGAGATCCCATTGTGAGTAAGGTGGGTCAAAAATTGTAGCGCTATCATGTACTGTTTTCGCGTATTTTCAGGATCACATGGGCAGACATACATACACACAGAGAGGCAGACAGACAGACAGACAGAATCACAGACATAGAAACAAACAAGATGAGAGTTTTAGTAATATACTAGACCAAGTGCAGACCCGTTGGGTCTGGTCCCTGAACATGCTTCAAACCCCGAGTGGGGGGGGGGGGGGGGGTCGTTACCGAACTGGGGGGGGGGGGGGGGTGTTGTTACCGAACTGAACTCACTGTGGAATGAATGCATTAATGGAGGGGGGGGTGGGGGGGGGGGGGGGGGGGGGAGGGGGGGGGGGTGGAGGATTTTATTTAAAAATGTGTACATAAAAATGTGCAAATGTTTTGAGGAGTGCACAAGTGAATGTAAAAGTGAATTAGCTAGCAAAATGGAAAAAATGACGGAGCTTCAGCGTGTGGTGCAGGCGGACCAAGGAATCAAAGTGCGGATCTGACATACCCCCCCCCCCCCCCCCCCCACACACACACACACACACACACACACACACACACACACACACACACACACACACACACACACACACACACACACACACACACACACACACACACACACACACACACACACACAGTTTTAATAGTATATAGACAAATATACTAGACCAAGGGTTCCCTACCTGGGTAAATTTCCCCCCAGGGGGTAAATTTCACCTACCCAGGGGGTAAATTTATTGATTCTAAATTTGTTAAAAACAGTATTTTAAAATTTCCCCTTTGTCAGTTGCTTTATTATGGTAGAAGTTTCAACTCAAATTACTGAACAAAACAGGATGGGGGTAAATTTACTTACGAAGAGTTGCCAGGGGGTAAACGGGATGAAAAAGGTTGGGAACTCCTGGACTAGACCAAGTGGGACCATTTGGGCCCCGTTCCCCTGACTCAATATTCCACCACTCACCCGTGCCCCCAATGCAACCCATTCCCCCAACGCAATATTCCACCGCTCACCCATAGCCCCAATTGCGCAGGCCCCTCATCCCCCAGCACTCCATTCCCCTCCTCTTCACTCTCCCTCTTCTTCCCCACTCCCTCCCTCACCTCTCCCTTTTCCCCTACCTTCAGTCACTCCCTCCCTCCCTCCATAACGCCTCTCCCCTCCCTACCCCCTCCTCTCCCTCCATCTGTTTAAATAACATTAAACAACAATCCTCTCCTCATCCCTCCCCCACTCCCTCCCTCTCCTTACAACAATGTAACAAATCTCTCATTGCACTTGTAGTCCTGTCTTTGTTAACATTGTAACCAAATGTTTTTGAAAAGAGCAATATTTTATGTAAATGAGGTTGGGGATCCCATTGTGACATCATAAGCTGCTGTCAGTGCATGCAAGTGAATTTTGACAACGTGGGGTTTAGTAAAGTTTAAAATGTGCCCCCCATGCAACCCATTCTCACAACGCAATATTCCACCAAAGCCCCACAACTGCGCAGGCGCGGCTCATTTTCCCTCATCCCCCAGTACTCCCTCCCCCTCCTCTTCACCCTCCCTCTTCTTTCCCCTCTCCTCCTCCCCTCCCCCACTCCCTCCCTCATCTCTCCCCTCCTCACCTCTCCCTCCCTCTTCTTTCCCCTACCCTCAGTCACTCCCTCCCTCCCTCCTTCCATAACCCCTCATCCCTCTCCCCTCCCTACCCCCCTTGACGTCATTGTGAGGTGGAAGCTGCTGTTTTTTTATGTAAATGCGATCCCGTTGTGATGTCATTGTGGGGTGGAACACTGCTGACAGGCAGTTTATTTCCATGACATCCCATTGTGACATCATACCCTGCTAACTGCCAGTGCAAGTAATTTTTCTCAAACTGGATTTTGTAAAGTTTAAAATGTGAATAACGTAAAATATACCAGCAATCTGAACAAATCTTTGATACACCATACCACAGGACAATGGTGAGTAAGCTGGTCCAAAAATTTTAGCACTATCGTGTACCGTTTTGCCGTCATTCCTGGAACAGCCAGACAGACTGAGAGACATACAGAGACAGACAGAGAGACAAACAAGATGAGAGTTTTAGTAATATATACTAGAACAAGTGGGACCAGTTTGGCCCCGTTCCCCCAACGCAATATTCCACCACTCACCCGTTCCCCAATGCAATATTCCACCACTCACCCATAGCGCCCCAACTGCGCAGGCGTGGCTCATTTCCCCTCATCCTAGATCATCATAGAGAGGTAGATGTTCTTACATCCCTGCTCCTAGCTCCGGAAACAACATGTTCTTACATCCCTGCTCCTAGCTCAGAAGTAACATTTTGCCTCAAATCCATTTCCAATACTGAACTGAACTGATACATTTATTTTTGAAATTCCAGATTTCCTCTGCAGTACTTTTCCTACTCTATTGGGGTCTATTTCCAATGTAGTATTCTATTTTGAAAGTGGTCTGAGTAAATACTGTGGTTAGTTTCAAGGACTGATTATATCAAGCGGAATCCATTATGTTAAGTGGCTGTGGTCTGTCAACCTAATGGATAGTGATATTATTGACACAGCTGCACCTGTAATTTCAATTGCCATTTATTAGTTATAATATCGTTGAAGGTAGATTGAAGACTCTTATAATGTCAATATAGGATACAGTAGAAAGAAGTTGAAGGCAAATGTTTGTTCATTATAATTAATGGGTTCCTGCGAACTATTATCACTGACCATATCTCTCGTGGCCTCCGTTATTAAACGAGGTTACTGTGCACAATAAGGAACATCGCAACAGCAACTATCCCAATGGTAACCTATAGGAATTTAATGGAGGTTCACCATCGACTTTCCGGCAACCTTGGTTCCAGAGCCCTGCCATGTATTCCATTTTGCCAGACCAACAGGGGTCGCAAAACAATAATTCAACTACACATCTCTGACCTATTAATTATACCCTTCCCATGTCTCTACAGCACCATGGATTGCTGGAAGCTTAAATAAAACAAACAAACGTCCCAAAGAGCACGAGGATGTTGGCCTTCATAGCGAGTCACGGGGATTTCAAGGGCGTTCCCGTAATTTTGTCCAGATTAAAGGATGTGCCTGACCATCATTTGTTGGAAAATCAGTGGTGGACCTGTACTTGCAAAGAGCACTCAAGGACAACGTCAGATAAAGTGAGAAAGATCATAATGCCAGCAATTGGATTATGACCCTTCCGGTGTCTTTCTACTGGGAGCCTTGTGTGATCCTGTCGCTTCTGGAAAACTGAGGTAATATTTCCCACCAGTGTCTCCCCCACTTCAAATTCATTGCGTGTTTTCAAGTCATGGTACATTTCCTTTAGTTTATCCTTCCTTCCCTGCAAAGAAAAAAACGAACATATACCAGCGCATACCATCGTTTGGGAATAGATGAGGTAATCGGCCACAGTCTTTTTTTTCCCCCAGGGTAGTGGTGGCTGAAACTAGAGGGCGCAGGTTTAAGGTATGAAGGAAAACTGTCTCGGTACGGACTGCCAGAGGAAATGGTAGAGGGTACAATTAGTGTTCAAAAGACATGCAGAAGGAAACGTTTAGAGTGACATAAACATAATGTGGGCAAATGGGACCAGCTCATGCAGGCAACATGGTCAGCATATTGGGCAGAAATTCCTGTTTCCATGCTGTACAACTCTGATTCCAACTTGCCAAACCAATAGCCGAGAGATGCCGATGACCACAATGTGTCCGTTAACATGACCATCCCAGAGGAGCCCTGTGATTCCTGCCAACCTAGCAACTGAGCCTCAATAATCTCATCAAAAAGGTATTAAAAAAAAGATCATACTAATGAAGGAAAAAGGTTTGCACATCAAGACATGTACGCTATACAGCAAACAACATTAGAGTAGAATTTTTTTAAATGCTTATAAATCAAGGAATATTTGTAGCCTAACCTTGTACAAAAAATTCCTAACAATGCATGGCAGCCTAATATTAAAGTTGGCAATAAAAAAAAGTTTGCAACAAGAGCAAGGCAGGCTAATCTCAGCTCGTCAAACGATAATCCATTTGTAATCACAGCAAGATAATCTACTGCAAATTCTAGTCAAAAACAAATACACTATCTAAAAGAGCCCACATGTTAAAAAAACATTCCCAGATGAAAATGAGAAGGAAAGTAGGCTATTTAAAACTCACGTTATCATTATTTCTACACACAAGATCATAAACCATTGTGTTTATTCTTCCGTTAATCTAGATAACATGAATGAAGTAGGTTTCATATGCTTTGATAAGATCTGAACTATAGACTGGTGCCCTTTAATGATCAGATCATTCATGCAGTTATACGCACCAGTCGAGTTTTGACAATTATGCAAGATGATCAGGGATAAAGGAGGATGATTAAGTCTGGAAGTCAAGATAGCATATTTCCGAACATAGGTATAATGAACAGATCCACAAGTTTTGACATTGACTAAAATGACAGAATGAAAACAGTTCGATTAACGCAGAGAAATGCCACTTCCTTTTCCTTACACAATGTCATTATCATGCTGTCCCTGTAGTTCTCCAGATCACGCCTACTAAGAACTTAAGACATAGATTCAGTCTGAAGAATTTACTTTTTGATTTAGAACTTACTAACAAGAAGTTCAAGAATTAGCACAAGGCACCCATAAGTAGCATTGAGGCAAGGGTCCTCCTAGCCAGTAGAAGAATCAAGTTGTGGAAAAAAAAGACACAAAGTGCTGGAGAAGAGTCACAACCCGAAACGTCACCCATCAGTCTGAAAAAGGGTTCCAACCCGAAACGTTACCTATCCATGTTCTCCAGAGCTGCTGCCTGATACCCGGAGTTACTCCAGCACTTTGTGTCTTTTTCTGTAAACCAGCATCTGCAGTTCCTTGTGTGTCCACTAAGTTGTGTAATGAACAAACCACTACTCCATAGACCGTGCTACATGAGGAAAGCAAAACAAAGGCCCCTGCAGAAATGTGGTAAACCAATTCTGCTTGGGATTTGGAATCATGGAGCAGATCTAGTCTGAGAAAGAAGAGGATGTGAGAAAGGCCACTCTTGAAGCACAGAATAAATTGAAATATTGGTGGGATCCAATAGCGATATCTCTGACCCAAGGCTCGATGGATAAAATGAATCAGGCTATTTTCCAGTGGCCACTATCCAGCCCCTATACCCAGTCTTCACTTACTTTGAATAAAGTATACTAACTGTCACAGACCCAGTGAATGCTTAATCATTATCGAATAAAAACAGAAAATGATGGGAACACTCAAGATGTCTGGCGGGTCCTGAAACATTAACTCTATTTCTCTTTCCAAATATGTTGCCTGACCTAAGTATTTCCAATATTTTCTATTTTATTATCGATTTTGAACACCTATGTATTTTATTTTCCTATTCTAATTGCTTTGGGCTTAATAGTGAAAGGTAAAATTCCAGCAAAGTTGCCTTTCTTGTACATCTGAAATGAGAAAGCACAAACCTTTGCTCATTCCGAGGAAGAAGGCAAAAGAGGTAATAGAATGAGATTAAAATGGTGTACGAGATTCATGTCATAGGAGCAAAGTTGGGCCATTCGGCCCATCGAGTCGACTGCCATTCAATCATTGCTGATCTCTTTCTCTCTCAACCCCATTCTCCTGCCTTCTCCCCATATCCTTTTACACCCTTACCAATCAAAAACCTATCAATCTCCGCCTTAAAAATACCGAATGACTTGGGCTCCATAGCTGTCTGTGGCAATAAGTTCCACAGATTTAGACTTTACTTTAGACTTGAGAGATACTGCGCAGAAACAGGCCCTTCAACCCGAGTCTGCGTCAACCAGTGATCACCCCGTACACTAACACTATCCTACACACTAGGGCCAATTTACAATTTTACCTAAGCCAATGAACGTACAAACCTTTACATCTTTGGAGTATGGGAGGAACCCAGAACACCTCGAGAAAACCCACGCTGTCACAGGGAGAACTCTGTACAGACATTGTCATGATCGAGCCCGTGTCTCTGGCACAGTAAGGTAGCAGCTCTACCACTATGCCACAGTGCCACCCCTGATTCACCACTCTCTGATCAAAGAAATTCCTCTTCATCTCCTTTCAAAAGATACATCCTTTTATTCTGAGGCTGTACCCTCTAGTCCCAGACTAGAAACATAGAAAATAGGTGCAGGAGTGAGCCAGCACCGCCATTCAATATGATCATGGCTGCATCCAAAATCAGTACCCCATTACTGCTTTCTCCCCATACCCTTTGATTTTGTTAGCGCTAAGAGCTAATTCTCTCTTGAAAATACCCAGTAAATTGGTATCCACTGCCTTCTGTGGCAGAGAATTCCACAGATTTGCAACTCCCTGGGTGAAAAAGTTTTTCTTCATCTCTGTCATAAAAGGCCTACCCCTTATTTTTAAACTGCGTCCGATCCCTTAAGAATTTTACATGTTTTTATAAGATATCCTCTCATCCTTCAAAATTCCAGTGAATACATGCCCAGCCGATCCATTCTTTCATCATATGTCAGCCCCGCCATCCTGGGAATTAACCTGGTGAACCTTTGCTGCACTCCCTCAATAGCAAGAATGTCCTTCTTCAAATTAGGAGACCAAAAATGCACACAATACTCCACCCAGACACCCACGTCTCGTTGCACCTCCCCTTGTCCTAATCTGACACCATTCAGTTAATAATCTGCCTTCTTATTCTTGCCACCAAAGTGGATAACTTCACATTTATCCACATTATACTGCATCTGCCATGCATCTGCCCACTCACCCAACCTATCCAAGTCACCCTGTAGCCTCATAGCATCCTCCTCGCAGCTCACACTGCAACCCAGCTTTGTGTCATCCGCAAACTTGGACAAGTTACATTTAATACCTTTGCCTAAATCGTTAATATATATTGTAAATAACTGGGATCCCTGCACAGAGCCTTGCGGCACCCCACAGTCACTGCCTGCCATTCTGAAACGGGCCCGTTAATTCCTATTCTTTGGCTCCTGTCTACCAACCAGTTTTCTATCCATGTCAATACCCTACCCCAAATACCATGTGCTCTACCTTTGCACACTAATCTCTTGTGTGGGACCTTGTCAAATGCTTTTTGAGTCCAGATACACCACATCCACTGGCTGGCCTTATCCATTCTACTTGTTTCATCCTCAAAAAATTCCAGAAGATTTGTCAAGCATGATTTCCCTTGCATAAATCCCTGCTGACTATGTCCGATCCTGTCACTGCTTTCCAAATGCACTGCTATTACATCTTTAATAATCGACTCAAGCATCTTCCCTACTATCGATGTCAGGCTAACTGGTGTATAATTCCCTGTTTTCTCTCTCCCTCCTTCTTAAAAAGTGGGGTTACATTAGCAACCCTCCAGTCCACAGGACTGATCCAGTGTCTATAGAACATTGGAAAAAGATCACCAATGCATCCACAATTTCTAGGGCCACCTCCTTGAGTACTCTGGGATACAGACCATTAGGCCCTGGGGATTTACTGTATCTGCCTTCAGTCCCAACAGTTTACCTAACACCATTTCCTGACTAATGTGGATTCCCTTCAGTTCCTCCCTCCCACTAGATCTTCGGTCCCCTAGTATTTCTGGGAGATTGTTTGTGTCTTCCTTAGTGAAGACAGAACCAAAGTACTTGTTTAACTGGTCAGCCATGTCCTTGTTTCCCATTATAAATTCACCTGTTTCTGGCTGTAAGGGACCTACATTTGCTTACACTAATCTTTTCCTCTTCACATATCTATAGAAGCTTTTACAGTCAGTTTTTATATTCCCCACAAGCTTTCTTTCAAGCTCTATTTTCCCCCTCTTAATTAACCTCTTTGTCCTCCTCTGATAAATTCTAAATTTCTCCCAGATCTCCGGTTTGCTGCTTCCTCTGGCCAATTTATATGCCCCTTCCTTGGATTTAACACTTTCCCTAATTTCCCTCGTTAGCCATGGTTGAGCCGCCTTCCCTGTTTTATTTTAAGGCCAGACAGGGATGAACAATTGTTGTAATTCATCCATGAGATCTTTAAATCTTTGCCATTGCATATCCACTCCCACTATTGGAAACATCCTCTCCACATCCACTATATTCAAGCCATACATTATTCGGTTAATTTCAATGAGGTCCCCTTTACTCCTTCTAAAGTCCAACGAGTACAGGCCTAGAATGGTCAAAGGCTCCTCATACGTTATAGATGCAAGAGATATACATGCAAGGTCACTAGAACAGTCCTGAACTAATAACACCACACAGAGAGTGATGAATCTCTGGAACTCTCTGCCACAGAGGGTAGTCGAGGCCAGTTCATTGGCTATATTTAAGAGGGAGTTAGATGTGGCCCTTGTGGCTAAGGGGATCAGGGGGTATGGAGAGAAGGCAGGTACGGGATACTGAGTTGGATGATCAGCCATGATCATATTGAATGGCGGTGCAGGCTCGAAGGGCCGAATGGCCTACTCCTGCACCTAATTTCTATGTTTCTATGTTTCTACCTCATTGGTGGCCCTCGGACTATCTTTGATCGGACTTTACTGGCTTTATCTTGCACTAAATGTTACTTCCTTATCACGTACCTGGACACAGTGAATGGCTCGATTATAATCATGTATCATATATAGTCTTTCCACTGACTGATTATCACGCAACAAACGCTTTTCACTGTACCTCGGTACACGTGACAGTAAATTAAACTAAACTAAAACTATTTTAGTGCCCACCATTTCTCATCGATGCTTCATCTCAGCCCTTGGGGTCTCATGAATGGCCTATTGTTCAGGATGTCCTTGCTGGTGATTGTCCAGCAAGATGCTGCTGTCTGCAATCAATAAAATAGTGCGGCGTTTTCCATTGCTCTGCTGCAATTCTTCTCTACTCAAGGTGAAAAAATCTTCCAACAGTACTAGGATTCAATGCTCACTGTAAAGAGGTGCAAGAACGATTTAGTCTGCATTGGTTAGTTTGACAGTTGTGGAAGATTGTGGAATTTCTTGTATTCATTTGATTTGATCCCCTTTTTTTGAGCACTGGTGGGAAAAATTATTCTGGAGCCTCCAAACATACGGCAGCATTAGATGCAATAAAAATTAAAATAACATACTAATGCCAGGTCATTCCAGAGCAGCCTTATTGTAGCCATATTTTAAGAGCTATTTAGTATAAAAACATACCATTCAGCTTACCATTTGGAGTGCACTGTAATGAAATCCCATTTCTTCAATGGTATTCAAAATCGTTCCAGCTAGACCTGTAAGTATAAGGAATGGTCAAAACGTTTAATACCAATACGTAACCATTTATTTTTATATTTGAAGACAACGAGTAAATAAGAATATTAGTCATCGGACATTAAACGATTTAACCTCCATCTCCATATTTGCTTCTCTTCAGCAAAAGTAGAGCTGCAACATCACAGCGCCAGAGACCCGGGTTTGATCCTGACCTCGGGTGCTGTCCATGCAGAGTTTGCATGTGTGACCACATGGATTTCCACTCGGTGCTCTGGTTTCCTCCCACATCTCAAACATGTGCATGTTTGCAGGTTAATTGGCCTTTGTAAATTGCCCTAGTGCATGGGAAATTGGAATAACAAAGAGCTGGTGTGAATGGGTGATTGATGGTCATTGTGGACTTGATGGGCTGGTTCTATGCTGTACTTCTAAAGCTAAACTAAAAACGCTCAGTTTCCTCGGGTGGAAATGTCAAAGACTACAGGACAAAGCTTTAAGGTGAGAAGGATAAAGTTTTAAAGGAGAAGTGTGGGGTAAGTTTGTTTTACTCAAAGAGTGGTGGATGCCAGGAATGTGCTGCCATGGGTGGTGGTGGAAGTAGATATAATTGTGGCATTTAGAGGCTTTTAGACAGGCACATGGATATTCAGGGAATGGAGGGATATGATTCAAGTGCAGGCAGAGGAGAAAAAAGATCATAGATCTTTGGAGGAGACTAGCTTAACTTGGCACCATGTTTGGCACAGAAGAGTCTGTTCATATGCTGTATGGTTCTATGCTCAATGTTCATTGGTCTTCGCAGCCACCGAGTTCCTCAACGTTTGTCCATAAATTGTCCATTTCAACAGCTAACCTCAAGCAAAAGTATTACAGCTAAAGCCAACCCTACCTTGCCCAATGTTTACATACAACAATGCGCTTATTTCAGGACTACCTGGGCAGCAGTCAGATGGCAAACTGCCCGCGCTTGGTCCATATCCCCCCCCCCCCCCCCAAAACCTGTCCTATCCATGTAGGACATATCCCACGGCAGGGAATCATATTATATGTAGCATGTTTGAAGCACTTTTTGTTTACTTTCAACTTTTTAAAATGTTTTTTTCTCCTATTTCTTACATGTTAGAATACACATACTTCTGGGAAAGAGGCAAATCCATGGCACAAAAAGCATCAACTAGCATGCAATAAGTTATGTTTCTTTGTCGGGTCTCTGTTGTTTGTCGTTGGGGCTGCAACGTGGAGCGGCCTCCAACAGGAAGACCGGGGGCTCTGGTGCCGACTCACCTCACCATCGCGGAGCTGGCCGAGTCCAGAGCGGGTGGAGCTGTGGTGGAGCGCTGCTGCGGCCCGCCCTCCGGAGATTCGGAGGCTGCAACTGCGGGTCTGGCGGACGGCGGCACCGGGAGCCCGCGGGTCCCTGGAGGGAGACCGCTTTTCAGGGCTCCCGCAACGGCGACTTCTCCCGCCCGAGTTGCGGGGTTGAAGAGCTCCTGGAGCGGGGCCTTACAGCACCACCCCGCGCGGCTTGGAATGGCCGCGGGACTCTGCGAGCGCACGCCGGGGGCTCTAACATCAAGACCCGGTGTGCGACCTTGCATCACCCGGCGTGGCTTTAATGGCCGCGGGACAATCGCCATCGCCAGCCGGGGGCTTTGACTTTGATTCTGACATCGGGGGGGGGAGTGCAGTGGAGAGATAAGTTTTTTTGGCCTTCCATCACAGCAATGTGATGGATGTTTATGTAAATTATGTTGTGTCTTGGGTCTATTTGTTTGTAATGTATGGCTGCAGAAACGTCATTTCGTTTGGACCTCAAGGGGTCCAAATGACAAATAAATTGAATCTTGAATCTTGAATCTTCTTTAACATTGCTTTAGTTGAGGTAATCGAGACATTGTAAATCAAACATTCCTCTCCCAGCTTATTTACTCCCTCAACTCCCCCCTCCCTCACCCCAACCCTATCAGTCTGAAAAAGGGTGCAGACAACACTTTATGTTTACCCAGGCTATGCAGTGGTCATTCATGTCACAACAGTGGCATTAGTCTTGGGTACATTAGGCAGCTCAGTGGCGCAGCTAGTAAAGCTGCTGTCTCACAGCGCCAGAGACTCGGGTACGATCCTGACCTCACATAGGTCCACGTGGAGTTTGCTCATTCTCACTGTGACCGCGTGGATTTGCTCCAGATGCTCCATTTCCTCCCATATCCCAAAGATGTGCGGGTTTATAGGTTAAATCGCCTCTGTAAAATTGCCTCGTGTGTAGGGAGTGGAGGCGAATATGGGATAATATAGAACTAGTGTGAATGGGTGATTGATGCTCGGAATCAGAGTAGTTTCAAATCCAGTTGCTGCTCTGGTCAGCATCAAAAATAAACCTCTGTAATCTCATTGTTTAGCTGCCAGCATTTGTTAAAACATGGAGATAATCACTTCAACATCCAATGAATCATATTAAAGCACATAAATCCTCTCATATCAAGTCATGAATGGCGGTGGATAATTAAGCTAATAGGATGAAAATCCCCATCCTCAATGATCACAGCTCAGCTCACAACTACTGACCAAACTACTCACAACCATCTTCAAGTAGAAGTCAATAGCATTTAATTGTTATCTGTACCGACAACAGAACGATTAAATGCTGACTTGCTGCAGTTTCACAGGCCCGGAAACACAATGTACACAGACAATATAAAAATATTTTTTGAATTCAATAAACAACTGTAACACTATGCAAACCAACCTCCCCCCCCCTCTCTCCTCGCCCCCCCCCTCGCCCCCCCCCCCCACCACACCCCACACACACACCACACCCCCCCACCCACACCACCACCTCTCCCCCCCCACCCCCCCCCACACCCACACACACACACACACACACACACACAGTCCATAGAAGTTCATTGTTGAGTTTAGTCTTTTGAAGGGTTCAAACATGGTGGTTGTTGGGAAGAAGGTATTGAAGTGTTAAAGGCACAATGTACAGTGTTTATTTTCATTGTTATAATGTTTATTTGGCCACATATAGAACCATGCGTGTTTGAGTACATAAACATAAAGCTATGAACAATGAAAAGAACTTCTACAAAAAAAAAACACACCAAAGAATGTATGATGGGCTCGAACACCAAATCTTCAACTAAAGCGACAGAGGTGCTTAGTTGATCTTGTTCGGCATCATGTTCGGCACATTGTGGGCTTAAGGACATGTTTCTGTGCCGTACTGTTCTGTGTTCTAGGTAATTCACAAGGCAAATTATGATAACCTGATCCAAATCTAAACAGTTTGGAGAAATTTATTTTGGGTTGGAAGCCCCACACACTTGTAAAAGTAACAATCACCGCATTGTACGTATTACTGTGTAGTGATTCCATTGAATCCATTAACTTTGTTTTACCACTGCTCATTCGGAGTTTTATCTGTCTTTCATGCACTCTTCCTTCTCAACAAAGTTTAGGTTTATCCAACTGATTATCTATTCTTTCTGTCTCTTATCGCACATCTGCTTTATTATGATTGTTCTTTAACAAGACTACTTCTTTCTGAACTGGCCACCATCATGCTCTAATTTTATTTAATTTCCACTTTACACTTTTAGGAGGTTGAATGCAAGGGGGAAAGTATACAGTTAATAGCAAGACGCTGATGTACAAGGCCATAGCTCCTGAAAGTGGCAATAGAGTGGTAAAGAAGACGTACGGTATGCTTGTTTTCATCAGTCAGAGCATCGAGTCCAAGAGTCAAGAAGTCATGTTACTACTTTACAGGACTGGTTAGGCCATATTTGAAGAGTTGTGCGCAGTTCTGGTCACTCCATTACAGGAGGGATATGGAGGCATTGGAGAGGGTGCAGAGAGATTTACCAGAATGATACCTGGATCAGAGAGTATTAGCTACAAGGAGAGGTTGGGCAAACACAGAGTCATACACCACGGAGACAGGCTCTTTATCCCAACTCGTCTGCGCTGAGTAAGCTAGTCCCATTTGACCGCGTTTAGCATATATCCTTCTGAACCTTTCCTGTCCATGTACGTGTTCAAGTGTTTTTTAAATGTTGTTATAGTATCTGCTTCAACTACCTCCTCTGGCACCTTATTCCTTATACCCACCATCCTCTGAGTGCAAAAGTTGCCCTTCAGTTTCATATTAAATCTTAGATTGTTTTCTCTGGAGCGTCGTAGGCTGAAAGGAGGCCTGATAGAAGTGTATAAAATTATGAGTGGCATAGACAATCAGAGCCTTTCACCCAGGGTGATAGCAACGTTGTCTGTCTATTCCCTCCACAGACGCTGCCTGACCCCACTGAGTTCCTCCAGCACTTCATGTTTTCATCTCTGATTGATTTGATTGCATGCTGACTTCATTTTGTACTGCAGAGTATTTATATGAATTGGCGTGTAGGAGTCTCGGCAGATGGTATATTGTACCATAAACAAAGTCAATTTATGAAGGAAACAGATTCTGTTTGAAGAGCAGACAAACAGAAATAATGCTACCCCTCCCAATAAAAGCAAGGGACTTTTCTCATGAGAAATGCAGCGAGTAGAGAACAGTTACACAAACTACATGCAGGGAATCGATCCGGCCACTTAGTCGTGTGGGCCTGAGGCCTCATTGACAGGTGACTTGTCCAATCAGTCCCTCTGACTGATATAACCGTCTGTTTTTATTTCAATGTTTACAATATATCAGCACTTCTATGATAAAGTTTGTCATGATTATTGAATCAAGAGCTTTATTACGATTGTTCTTTAACATGGCTACTTCTTTCTGAACCGGCCACCATCATGCTCTAATTTCATTTAATTTCCACAAGCAAGCAAACCATTGTTTTCTGCATCACAGCATTCAGAAGCAATCAGCAACCTGCACAATCTTCTCGGGGTAGCTACATTTCAGAACTCCTCTGCATTTATAGAACATAGAACAGTACAGCACAAGAACAGGCCCTTCGGCTCACGATGTCTGTGCTGAACATGATGCCGAGATCATCTCTTATCTCTCATCTCTTTCCACATTTACTGCCTGACCCGCTGAATTGCTCTGGCACTTTGCGACAATCCTTGGTATAAACCAGCATCTGCAGATTCTTGTTATTCCATCTCATCCACCTTGCACATAATCCATCAATGTGCATATCCACATGCCTATCTGAAAGCCTCATAAATGCCAATCTCGTATCTGCCTTCACTACCACTCCCAGCAGTGGGTTACAGGCATTCACCACCCTCTGTGTAAAAAAACTTGCCATTCACATCTCGTTTAAACTTTAACTTTGCCTCTCTTGTCTTGAAGCTATGCCCTCTGGTATTTGTTTTTTTCCATGATGGGGATAAAAGGTTCCGCCCTGGGAAAAGGCGAAAAACTATATACAAATAGTTTATTTAATCATTTCCACGGGTTCATTTCTGTATTTCCTACTATGAAACACCAGCAGTGAACAGTCCCAACCCAACCAGCCGCATACCGCAGATCACTTTGTGTTCCTTATGTTTCCATTGTAAGTATATCTGTTGCTAGGATACATTGTTCCCACTGCCTAGGCAACAGCTGTCCATTTCTTCTAGTCACTGGTTGATCAACATACGCAATCTGCCAGAGATAAACCGTGCTGTGATTTTCCATTGCTACGTTTATGTTTAGGTAATCTGTAAATGATCCACTGCAATAAAAAAAAATAAAAATCTCCAAGAAGACTATGACCTTGAAATCAGTGCACAAGCATAATTTTTTTTTTAGAAAGGTTTGGACCTTGGAGTCTATGTGTCACCAGTAGTTGCCAAGTAGAGTGCACAGAATTTTTAATGAGAAGTTTTAACACATTTGAAGCACCTTTCAAATAATCTGTGTAAAATAAAAGCAATTACGTGGCAGAAACTATGGATAATCAGTAGTAGATACAATGGCGTTGGAAATAAAAAGAGAACTATGATTTATCTTTAGAGTTTTTGATACTTTGAGCTGCTCAGTTTAATTATACATTGATTATAGATACCACTTGGTGAAATTTGAATTCTTGTACAAGCTACCGCTGATAACACTTTGCTCATGATGCAACGTTTATTGCGAGTGAAAAGATGGCAATTAAATATGCATGGTCTTGCAGTACTCCCACCTTATAATTATCTGGAAATGCAAGATCAATTGACATGAGCATGCAATATGTTCTAAATGGAGCATTGTTTACTAATATGCATTTTGCTGCAATGTCATTTGCCATAAGATCTTGGGTGCCCCCTGAAGTTATTTAAAATCAATGCCTGCAGTGACTTCATACTAATGGCTGCAAAACATTTCTGTTTGCTGAACATCTCTTCAGGGATATTTGATCTTCCTACATCATCTGAACCATTATTTACACTAATTCTAAACAATTCATAAAAACATTAGTTTCTATGCTGAAAAACAATCGTGTCAAGTCAAAGTATCGAACGATTACAGGGCTGCCAACATTGGGTAAGAGTTGAGTGTGAGAAATTGCGAGGGAACATGGCGACCGAGTGGGTGGGGGGGTGGAGAGGATGTGGGAGGGTTGGGAGTTTTTGCATTTTTCAGCTTGAGATTGTGCAATCTGGTGCATACTGTAGCTAGTCTTTTAACTTACACTTGAATGCAACATTTATGCTTTAAATTGGATTAGGTATGAATAAGGTTGGGCGTATATATTCCTGTTATCACCGGCCACATTACGTGTGGAGAAACATAAGGACCATGCTAATTTTTGCGTGCAGTGGTAATGTCATTCATAACCTGGTCTGGGCCACACTGGGCTGAGTCACACCAGAATCTGTGTACTTTTATGTATTAATCAGTTCCTTGTTTCTACATTTTGACTTCTCTATTTTTGCAGCCCCACCTTATGCAAACTTCTGGCGGAATTCAGTGGAAGTTTGCTCAGATTGAGAGGGACATTAACCTTCACACATTCAGCGATCAGCTCCAATGCATCGAAATAAATTTGGTCATAGGTCCAGTGGTTTATTTTTCAAGATTTACTTCTTACAGTGCTGGAGGATATCACATACCATGAGTAAATATTGAGCCAAAGTGTAGCCAGTATTTTCTCTGCGAGGATGTAGACCAGATGGAATAATTTTTTTTTCAGTTTATTAATTCCCAGAAGAAGTGAAGCAGCAGCAGAACTTATTTGGTGTTGTGAAAGCTGCCTTAAACAATGTCGCTTCAGTAATTGTCGCATTAATACCAGGCTTAAGCAGCATCGTACGCTTTGTGTGTTGCGTTTAGTATTGCTGTTGTCCTGATAGAACATCCAGCATCTCTCGTTGTTCTTTTCACTCTGCTCTGACCAAAAGTCTTATCTTAAAGCACACAAAGCTCTGGAGGAACTCAGTGGGTCAGGCAGCGTCCCTGGAGAACATGGATATGTCATGTCTCAGGTCGGGACCCTTCATCAGTCTGAAGAAGGGTCCACACCTGAAATGTCACCTATCCATGTTCTCCAGGGATACTGCCTGACCCACTGAGCTGCTCCAGAGCTTTGTGTGCTTTCTTGTAAACTAGCATTGGCAGTTGCTGGCTTCTACGTGCTGTACATCTTTTGTTCCTGTCTTTAAGGTAAAGGATAAAGTCGCCAGTGCAGTTAGACAGAGTGCTGCCTGACCCGCTAGGTTACTCCAGAAATTTGTTTCCTTTTGTGGATACCTTCTCTTTGTTCTACTCTTTATTTTTGGTCAGCAAGTTTGTATGTCATAGAATCATAGAGTTTTACAGCGGAAACAGGCCATTCAGCCCAACTTGCCCACACCGACCAACATGTCCCATCTACACTAGTTCCACCTGCCTGCATTTGGCCCATATTCCTCTAAGCCTGTACCTATCTCACTGTTTCTCATATGCTGCATCTGTTGATCAGAGCCTGGCTCTACTGTGGAATGTAATTAGGAATGTAATTTAGCCTAACCTTATTCATACCTAATCCAATTTAAAGCATAAATGTTGCATTCAAGTGCAAGTTAAAAGACTCGCTACAATATGCACCAGATTGCACAATTTCAAACTGAAAAATGCAAAAGCTACCATGGGAGGGAGGGGACCCCCTCCCACACCCTCCTACCCTCGGTCGCTGCGCTCCCTCGCAATTTCTCACTCTCAACTCTCATCCAATATTGGCAGCCATGCAAACCTCCAATCTATGGAACCTTCCCCATATCTGCAGAATTTTGCAAGATTAAAACCATCTTGCTTGTCGCTCCATTTAAGACACTAAGATGAAACTTATCGAAACCTGGAGACTTGTCAACTTGCAGCTCCGGCAGTTAGCTCAGCATCACCTACTTGGTGATTGCAATTCCAGCCAACAACCCTGCCCCACACCCCCCCTCCTCCAAACACCACTCCCCACCACCCTCAAATTCTAGGTATGTGCAGGGAGGAACTGCAGATGCTGGTTTAAACCGAAGATAGACACAAAAACCTGGAGTAAAGGGGCTGTCCCACTGCGGCGACCTAATCCGCTAGTTAAGAAGAGTGCCTTCGACCTTCAAGCTCGAGGGCACTCGCCTGGAAAACCTTGAGCTGGATCGACCGTCCGCGTTGAAACCGCTAGCTGGATCGACCGACCTCACACGCACATCGCAAAGGCGGAGGCCAGGGAAAGCGGGGGAGCGCTGTCTGAAATTCACACCCGCAATGAAGAGAAAGGTAAACGGCTGCCACAGTGTAGGGCAAGTCCAAGTTAGAGAGCGCGGGGGGGGGGAGAGAAGGGGGAAAGGAGTGGAGACACTTTTAAGAAGTATAATAAAGTTTAGCGGGCATTTTAGCGGTCGGTTTTTCAACATGTTGAAAATTTTTCCGCGACCTAGCTGAGGCCACGAGTATTCGGGAACTTCCCTCGAGAATGAAGGAGAGTTCCAGTGACCTCATAGGACCTTGTGTCGACCATGCTGCGTTTGAGTCGAGGGCAAACTCGTCTCAACTCGCAGATTAGGTCGCCGCAGTGGGACAGCCCCTTAACTCCGTGGATCAGACAGCGTCTTTGGAGAAAAGGAATTGGTAACGTTTAGGGTCAGGACCCTGTTTCAGACTCAAGACCCAAAACATCACCTATTGCTTTTCTCCAGATACGATACAATAGAACTTTATTTATCCCAGGAGGGAAATTGGTCTGCCAACAGTCTATGTCATAAAACACAACAAGATACATGAAACATTATATTAAAGTGACGAGTGGAAAGTCCAGGATTGGGGATGTGCAAAGATTGGGGGGGGGGTCAGTCTACCAGATGAGGGAGGAGTTGTATAGTTTGATAGCCACAGGGAAAAAGGATCTCCTGTGGCAGTCTGTGCTGCATCTTGGTGGAACCTGTCTGTTGCTGAAGGTGCTCCTCAGGTTGTGATTCTGTTGCTGACGATGGAACATCTGCAGCATCTTACTGTGGACGTTGAAACAGCGGAGCCTCGTCAGAAAGTACAGACGGCTCTATCCCTTCTTATACAGTGTCTCCAGCATTCCTGGACCAGTCCAGTTTACTGTCCAGGTAAATTCCAAGATACTTGTATTCCTTGATAAACTGCACATCCACACCCTTGATGGAGACAATGGACAGTGGTGTTTCTCTCCTCCTAAAGTCCACCACTAACTCCTTGGTCTTGTCAGTGTTGAAATGCAGGTGATTCAGCCCACACCATGCAACAAAGCCGTTAACTACACCTCTGTATTCAGCTTCTCTCCCATCACTGATGCAGACCACAATTACAGAGTTATCCGACTGCAAGTGGCAGGAGTCCAAGTTGTATCTGAAGTCCAAGGTGTAGATGGCGAACAGGAAGGGAGAGAAGACCGTCCCCTGTGGGGCCAGTGTTGCATTGCTCACTACCATGTGTGAGACACAGTTCTGTAGCCTGACATACTATGGTCGTCCAGTCAGGTAGTTCCAGGACACCAATGGAGCATCCATTCGCATCTTCGTCAGTTTGCTCCCTAGCAGTGCAGGCTGGATGGTGTGAAAAGCACTGAAGAAGTAAAAACAACATGACTCTAACAGTGCTTCCTGAGTTATCCAGATGAGCATAGGAACGATGGAGCAGGTGGATGATGGCGTCCTCCACCCCCGCCTTTGTTTGGTAAGTGAATTGCAGGGGGTGCTGCCCCAAGATGCTGTCTAATCGCTGAGTTACTCCAGCTTTTTGTGTCTACCCACAAAAAGCTGGAGTAACTCACCCCCCTACTTTGTCATTAGTAATCCCTCAAAATCTTCTTTTAAAACTCTCACTCATTTTCCACATTTCCAAATAGCTTGGTCTTGTACTCCCAGATTTCTTTCCATATGAATCTATTGGCCATGTTTTATATTTTGCCCAATCATCTGACTAACTTTTTTAGTTAAAACACAGATATTGGGTCGTAGATAGTCATGGAGTCGTACAGAGCTGGAAATAGGCCCTTCAGCCCAACTTGCCACATCTACAGTTGTCTCACCTACCTGCAAAAGATCTTCCCTTTCAAGCTTTAATTTCTTGTTGGAAAGCATCTATTCTGAGTTTTCTCAAATATATCCCCTTATATATCAGCCATTGCATCTCGATCAACTATTACCTTAATATAATTTACCAGTTCAGTTTAGCCGTCTTCTTTGATAGCCTTGTAATTAACCTTGTTTCAAATATTAACTATGCTTGTACCCATTCTTCATTGGCTCGCTGCATGTAAAATACAATCATGTTTAATCAATGCTAGTGAGGACCCTGCATTCAAAGCTCTTCAATTAATCCGACCTCATTGCAAAAGGCTCTGAGCAGTCTAGGCTTGGTTGGCTCCAGAGTATGTCATTCTAAGAAACTATCCTCATCTTTGTGCCTTTTCCCATCTAATTCTTTTTAGTCTACAAATGGATTAAAATCCCCATGATTATCATTTCTAACAAGCTCCACATATTTTGTCCATTATACTCCAATCACCCATGAGTCTAATGCAACTGTAACCCATGCTATTGTCAATTTAAGATTGGATATTGTTCGCTCTATTTAGAGACTGGCGTAGATTGCCTCATTATCAGAAAAACAGCTCCGTAAATGTTGGTGAATTGCCACACTCGCAATCTTATCAAAAAGGGAAGTTTGTAAATGAAGCAGCTAAAGATGAATGAACTAAAGAGATTGCCCTTTGGATTAAACACTTGGCCTCCACATTCCCAACTATCTTCCGACGTGTCAGATAAGATTCCAGTTACTCCAGAGTATCCACTTACCCTTTTCACATTGTTTTAACTTGTCCCCCAAACAAGGATACTTGGCTAAACGTTGTCTCAACCTCCTGCCATTCTGTTCTTAAAGCTTCCATCAATATTGAGAATGCACCATTACTTTCTCCTTTCCAACTACAAAATTAATTCTCAAGTAATGGACATTGCCTGTCGGCAAGCTTTCATAAGCATCAGTAACAAGACAAAGTAGAAAATGATTATATAGTTTACAACAAAAAACCTGCTAACGCTGGTTCACTCCACTGTGGTGATTAATCTTGCTTTGTAGTTTACTATCCAGAGGTAACAGTAGGGCATATCTAAATAAACTTTGAGATATACTGTAAGTACTATTATGGTACTGGACGGTTTAATTAAAGGGAATATTACTTTTAGCTTTATGATAGCTCTAAGGTAAGAGGAGCAAAGTTTAATAGTAATAGGGACACGTTTTTTTTACACAGAGAATAGAGGAACACACTGCCAGAAGTGATGGTGGAGGCATATACAATAATGGCATTTAAGATTCTTCTCGATAGGCACACAGATATGCAAAAACTGGTAGCATATTACCTGTAGCTTCTTCTGTTTCTCTTTACTTTAGAGATACAGCATGGAAACAGTCCCTTTGGTCCACTGAATCTGCACCAACCATTGATCACACATACACCTGCACTATCTTACACACATACATTAGCACTATCTTTACAACTTTTAATGGAAGCCATACAATTTACAAAAGCCAATTAACCTACAAATCTATATGTCTTTGGAGCATGGGAGAAAACCGAAGCACTCTGAGAAAATGCGGTCACACGGAGAAGGAAAAACTCCGTACAGATAACATCTGTGGTCAGGATTGAACCCAGGTCTCTGGCGCTGTAAGGCAGCAGCTCTACCACTGCGCCGCCCTTGATTACGAAGGGCGTCATAGGTTATCATGAGAAGCCAAGAGAATGGGGTTGAGAGGAAAAAATAGAGCAGCCATGGTTGAATGGTGGAGTAGAGTCAATGGGCTGAGTGGCCTAATTCTGCTCCTATGTTTTATGGTAGAGGAGATTAATATAACCTGGCATTATGTTTAAGAAGGAACTGCAGATGCTGGAAAATCTAAGGTAGATAAAAATGCTGGAGAAACTCAGCGAGTGAGGCAGCATCTATGGAGCGAAGGAATAGGTGATGTTTCGGGTCGAGACCCTCCTTCAGACTGATGTGGGAGTGGTGGGGGCGGGAAGAAAGGAAGAGGCAGAGACAGTGGGCTGTGGGAGAGCTGGGAAGGGGAGGGGAAAGAAGGAGAAAGCAGGGACTACCTGAAATTGGAGAAGTCAATGTTCATACCACTGGGATGTAAACTACCCAAGTGAAATATGAGGTGCTGCTCCTCCAATTTATAGTGGGACTCACTCTGGCCATGGAGGCAACCCAAGACAGAAAGGTTAGATTCGGAATGGGAGGGGGAGTTAAAATCCTGGAGCCACCAGGAGATCAGGTTGGTTATTGCGAACTGAGCGAAGGTGTTGGGCAAAGCGATCACCAAGCCTACGCTTGGTCTCACCGATGTAGAGCGCCTGACACCTAGAGCAGCGAATGCAATAGACGAGGTTGGAGGAGGTGCAGGTGAACCTCTGCCGCACCTGGAAAGACTGCTTAGGTCCTTGGATGGAGTCAAGGGGGGAGGTAAAGCGACAAGTGTAGCATTTCCTGTGGTTGCAAGGAAAAGTACCAGGGGAGTGGGTGGATTGGGTGGGAAGGGACAAATTGACCTGGCATTATGTTTGACATGGACATTGTGGGCCAAAGGGCTTGTTCCTATGCTGTACTATTCTATGGAGTAATAAGGAACTGCAGATGCTGGCTTACTCAAAAGGACACAAAGTGCTGGAGAAACTCAGTTGGTTTCACAGCATCACTGGAGAACGTAGATAGGTGATGTTTCGATCAAAAAAAGTCACCTATCCATTTTCTTCAGAGATACAGCCTCACCCGCTGAGTTACTCCTGCACTGTTCTATGTTCTTTGCTCTATATTTTTAATTTGGTTGAATATTCAGTATCAGTCAAAGTTTCAATTCTACACCTTTTTCCCTGGGAGATATGATATGGTTCCATTATTTAACGAATAATTAGTTTATGTGCACTGTTGAGCACTAGATTTTTACTTAGATAATTGCGTTGCTCATTTAAATTTGTGGATTTCCTTAGCATTAACACTGCAAGCTACTAATAGTTTTTTTTGTGGAAACTTCAAAATCCAGGTGAGATGATAGGTATTCCTGCATATAAAGTCAGGACACTGTAGATCAGGGGTTCCCAACCTTTTTCGTCCCGTTTACCCCAGGCAACTTTAATAGCACATAGCTATGTTATTTCACTTATTCATGAACAACTAATGATGAACAGATATCGGTATACCAGAGCCAAACACAGTCAGTCAATGAGAAAATATATGTACAAATCCAGAATCAACAAATGTACCCCTGAGTAGGCGAAATTTACCCTGGGTTGGGAACCCTTGCTGTAGATTATGAGTCAAAGTTTCAACCCTCTCCAAACTGTATAATTATTAAAGGTGTGGACAATTATCAGCTTCTATCTTTTAGTTAGTTAGTTAAGTTCAGTTTATTATCACATGTACCGAAGTACAGTGAAAAGCTTTTTAATCGTGTGCTATCCAGTCAGCAGTAAGACTAGACAAGATTACAATCGAGCCGTCCACAGTGTACAGATACAGGATAAAGGGAATAACGTTTAGTGCAAGATTAAGTCCAGTAAACTCCAATTAAAGGTAGACCGAGGGTCACCAAGGAGGTAGATGGCCATACTCTAGTTGATGAATTGACTGTTCAGTTGCCCGTTAACAGCTGGGAAGAAACTGTCCCTGAATTTGGAGGCAATTGTTTTCACAATTCTGTACCTCTTGCCTGATGGGTGAAGGGAGAAGAGGGAGTAACTGGGGTGAGACTGGTCCTTGATTGCATTGGTGGCCCTACCAAGGCAGGGTGAAGTGTAGATATCCTGAAACAGACTAGGCTGTTTTGAAAGTTCCCCTGTGAATGGCTCGACCCATTTCAAGAACATTTAGTCCATCGTGGAAATTAAACAGAAATCTTGTGAGAAGAGAGTTAAGCATGCAAATTTATATACTTTGCCATTTTACTCAGTGCAATTTCTAAATTAGTGGTTCTTCTGATGTCAAACCAGTCTTTTCAGTTGTTTAATTATTTTCAGCAATTTAGTAATGATGAAGGACTCAGGACTCAAGAGAAGGAGGCCCATGATTAAAGTTGGATCCACACCTCTCTCTGTAACAAACTGAAGAATGTCTTTTCAAACCAGGGTAGCATTTAATATGACTACATCGGTCAAAGGCTCTTGATGTAATCAGGAAGTATTTTCAGCACATTGCTACAGGCGTAGAAAAACTAAAGCAAAAAGACATACAAGAATAAAATCAACAATAACCATAGCAGCCTTAATCAGCTATGTTGCCAGATTTCTTTGTGCTACAAAACCACAAACTAGTGAGACACAGACAAAATATTCTGAACTGTTTGTGCAAAGGAACAGCAGAATATTTCCAAGGAATGCCATTCTTCAAAACGCAAATGATTAAGCCAAAAGTGGAAATTAATGGCTAGTTTTAAATCTTAAATCTGCTGAAGTTCTCCTTAAATGTTTATATCTATCAGGCAAGCAGCAAATTTTATTCAGGATGGAGTTGGAGCATCAAGATTTAAAGTAAATAAAGCTCACCTATTCCTGGAAAATTGAAAATACTGATTGAAGGTAAAAGCCTTCATCATCAACTCATCATCCTAAAATTCCTACCATGGACTTTCTGATTCCTAGTCCTCACAGGATGGAAACAGGGAAAGTCTATGGGAGGATACAGAGACCCTTAGCATAGAATATAAGATTGGGGATATTTTGAAATAATCAACAATTATTAATTCATATTTTAGAATAATTTACAATAACTACTTTTAAAGTTACTAATAACTTATTAGTGGGCGGCACAGTGACTACAGGTGCTGTCTGTCAGGATCGAACACGGGTCTCCACCACGGTGCTGCCCACTAATAAGTTATTAGTAACTTTAAAAGTAGTTATTGCAAGTCATTCGTAGGATTCTTATTCGGAACCGGCTGGTGCTGTCTGTACAGAGTTTGTACATTTTCCCAGTGACCACGTGGGTTTTCTCAGGGTGCTCCGGTCACCTCCCACATTGCAAAAATGTGCAGGTTTGTAGGTTAATTGGCTTCTGTAAATTGTCCCCAATGTGTAGAACAGTGCTAACGTACAGGGTGGTCGCTGGTCGGCATGGATTCAGTGGGCCGAAGGGTCTGTTTCAATGCTGTATCTCTAAACTAAATATCATATTTTTATTAAAAGTTATTTGTGGCTTTAAAAGTAAGTGGTTTGAATGCTCTAATCAAGGCACCGTGGGGGTCAATCTCAGGTGAGAAAGACGGATGTAATGGACATCAGTGCTCCATGGTTGGTCATAGAGAAAGGATTCTGGTCTATTATGTGAGGTGTGATAGAGCAGCCAGGCGAATGACAAGGGATTAAAGGGATTCTTTCTTTATGCATACTATTCTTGGGAGAAGCGTTCCTACTGTCCTCTTGGCCTGAGAGAAAAACAGGAGTAGTTGGTCTGCATGCATGAACATTCCTAGTGGTCTGATAAAGGAGTCCATGAAGGAAGGAGGCTCTAGATCAATTGGCACACGTCGGCAAGAGTCAGCTTTCAGTGCGGCACTCCCAGTTTTAATTATATCAGCTGCAGCAGCAGATGCACTTTAAGTGAGCTGGTTCACGGGCAGGATTAATGTCAGGACTTCGGCCAACATCATTGAGATTTCTCAAATATTCAGGTTAAACCACTAGAAGTTCATAGATCAGGTTCCAAAGCATTCGCTGCATTTGTTAAATTGTGTGGAGGAGTGATTAAGAAATCTTCCTCCTCGTTTCTCCAACCACTTTTGGTGCCTGTCTTTCAAAACAATATGAATAGGCAAGACACAAAGAGCTGGTGTAACTCCGTGGGTCAGGCAGCATCCCTAGAGAAAAGGGATAGGTGACATTTCAGCCCTACCCCAAATGTCTCCCATCTTTTTTCTCCAGAGATGGTGCCTGACCCACTGAGTTACTCCAGCACTCTGCGTTAATCTTCGGTATAAACCACCATCTGCAGTTCCTTTCTACACATGAATAGACAAGTTCTGCCTTCTTACACACACAGGTTATTACTGCTGAGATATTTTGGTCAATTTACAATCAGTTCAGAAACAATACAAAAACCTATGTCACCTACTGTCACTTGTTTACTTAAAACCTTTATGGCCAGGTTAAGAACTCTGCAATTTATATCATTGTGGACTTGAAAATGGTGCCAAACCTGGCAACTCTTGTATACTGTCTCAGGATACTATTCCTATACACTGGTACTGAATCTAATATGTGCTTATGTATAGTAATACTTATACTGAACTGTATGCCAAAAATAATGTTGCTGTATCTCAGTACATGTGACAATAAAGTACAGGTCCTCCACCAATTTTCCAGCACCCTTGGTTCAAGAGCCTTTCTGGATTATCCGTTTCGCCAGACCAACGGAGGTCACAGCCACCAAGAAGAGTCCAACGGTACCGGAACGGTCCGCTTAGGCCGCCCCAGGGTCAAGATACTGACCCACAAAGATGGCCTTGGACGTCAGCTATGGGAACAGATCTGGCGGCTCCGGCCAGGCCGGCGTTCCAGAGCTTCGGCCACAGGGGGAAAATTCAACCAACTATTTGGCCTGCGGAGCGGATCTGCCGACTCCAGCCAGTATTAGTTCCAGAGCACCCGCCTCAGGGGGTAAATTCAACCCGCCGATCGCCGCGGAAATCCTGATGAAGTCGAGATCGACTACCTCACCCGGCCTGAGCGCCACATTTTCTGGGAGAATTCCAGGGGGGTGCATTTCAATTGTGCCCTCATGATTTTGTCCAGATTAAAGGAGGAGCCGGACCACCAGTTGCTGGAAAATCGCAGGTGGACCTGTATTGTTGAACTATTGATTGGAAGGCAGCAGAAGAACAATTCAGTTTGAATTGGGATATAGAGATCAGTAATCTTACCAAACAGTAAAGGATCAAGCAAACAGCAGCAGTAACATTTAACCGTTCCAGTAAAGGAATGAATAGTGGCAGTAACAGGTAATTTTCATGGTAAATACAGTTAGCAAGCTCCTTGTTGTTGCAGTGAATAAGCAGTCTGTAAATGCTAAATAATGAAGCAATGCACTTTACTAGGCTGCTTCCCCCATGCCTACAAGAAGTCAATTTGTCTCTTTTTTTAAATGCATCAGACAAATATATTTATTGGATAAAGAGCTACAAAAATAAATTGGAGCCAAGTAGACTGTAAATGAATTGATAAACAGCTGATTAAATGTAACAAAATAAGTGGAATACACTTCCAAGTAAGATTTATTTTTAATCCTTTATGGGAACAGAAATAGCTCTCCTCACTTATTGGCGATAAGCTAGTTCAGTATTCCGAAAAAAGCAAGGAATCATGGGATTTGTTAAAGGTCACTCGCGATAAACATTCTCGGCAGCTGTGCTGCTGCATGCTACAGACCTGCGTTTCATCCGTAGTCAGGATCGAACCTGGGTCTCCGGCGCTGCTAGCGCTGTTGAATTGTTACTGGACCGTCCCCGTCCCCAACCGAGTGTCCCACCCCTGTCCGGGGGCGGCCAGAGATGTCCGGGATGACCCTGGACTGACGGGACACCGGGCCGGAGCAGTGGCGGCCCAGGCTTACAGCCAGCATGGAGAAGAAGCGCGAACTCCAAAGCTCCAGGCCGGTGTCCCGTCAGTCCAGGGCTGTCGGTTAACCCTGCGGAACAGGCAGAGTTGAGCTGGAGCTAGCGCTTCTTCTCCGCGCTGGCTGTAGGCCTGGGCCCCCACTGCTCCGGGCCGGTGTCTCGTCAGTCCAGGGTCACCACAGATGTCTCCGGCCACCCCCAGATAGGAATGCGACACTCAGGTGGGGACGGGGACAATCCAGTAGCAATTCAACAGCACTTGCAGCGCCGGAGACCCAGGTTCAATCCTGACTACGTATGAAACACAGGTCTGTATACATGCAGCAGCACAGCTGCTGAGAATGTTTATCGCGAGTGACCTATGACCTGGGCATGTGCAGTCGGAATACCAAACTCGCTTATTGAATGAGATCTTTATCAAAACACCAAGTGCTGGAGAAACTTAGCACTTGAGGTCAATGATGGGAATGGACAGGCGCGGTTTTGGATCAGGACCCTCCGTTGTGAATTTATTGTAAAGTGTCCTGACCCAAGAGGTCACCTGTCCACTCCCTCCCCCCAATGCTGCCTGATCCACTGAGTTCCTCCAGCACTATGTTCTGCTCAAGATCTGAAGGAGGGTTTCGGCCCGAAATGTTGCCTATTTCCTTCGCTCCATAGATACTGCTGCACCCGCTGATACTACCACACCTGAGCTGCAGGAGGAGGTAGTTGAGGCAGGTACTATCGCGCGTTGAAGAAACATTTTGACAGGTAGGAGAGGTTTAGAGGGATATGGGCCAAAAATAGGCTGGTGAGACTAATGTAGATGAGACATGTTGGTCAGTGTGGGTTAGTTGGACCAAAGAGCCTATTTCTATCATTCTATCAGGATTCTATCATATTCTAGTTTCTTGGGTCTTGGAATGAGATATTTGTTCCAATTAAAATCATCTACCTGGGCTCCATAATCTTGTTACATTTATTCACCAATAATCTGTAATCTGAAATTTAAAATTATTAATTGATGCAGCACGCATTGCCTTTGGTTTGTTGAGTGTATCACATTCTAATCCATTTTGTTTCTCAGAATTCCTCTATCTAATGACTCGTCTCCAAGGTTTGTGATAATATCCATATTGTCCTCAGCTCAAAAGGCAGATGTTAGATCAATGGGCCTTTTTGATTTGACCTGTGTGGAATACTGTACATTTGCTATTTTGCAGACATGGGTCCATCCCTAAAACTATAATTCCCAGGGTTTTCACTATGTTAAAAAATCAAACTTCCAGGAAGCTTTGTTTGGTTTAATAAATTCATAAATTATAGAGCAGAATTAGGCCATTCGACCCATCATGTCTACTCCGCCATTCAATCATGGCTGATCTATCTTTCCCTCTCAACCCCATTCTCCTGTCTTCTCCCCATACCCCTTGACACTCTTACTAATCAAGAATATGTGAATCTCTGTCTTAAAAATACCACATTTCAGCTATTCAGTTCTTCCAATCATTTCTTATAAACTCCTCCACTTTTGGTATAAGCCAATTATCTGGACTATATGTTCTGTCACTAATTGTTTCTACTTCCAGAGGCTGTAGCCAGCTCACGTCATTATTCCTCAAGTCTAACCAGTCTTTTCTTACTACTTTCCGATACCCAGATCCTCTCTTAATGTCAAACAAAACCTATTTACCAGTTTCTCTGTGCACTCACAATGTCCTTAAAATAGCATGGTTAAGTCTCAAGATACTGTAGAATGAGATGTGCCGGCCAAGGTTACATTTAAGGAACAGTGTCCTCTGGGTTGTAATTTCATACTTTAAGTCCATTAACTTATTGCTGGCGTCTTTATTTAATTTCTTCCTCTAGATGCAGTGTTTTGCATTTTTTGTAATTTGGGAAAGATTTAATTTCGAGATTGAGATCAAGTTTCAATGATCCCAACTGAAGCTCTTCTTCTTCTTCTTCTTCTTCTTCTTCTTGCGAATGAAACATAAATAAACCAAAGGAATAGTTAGATCTCAAGCCGGGTGTTGAGCAGCCAGGTTGTTGTCTCTGCGTCAATGTCTGCCAGGCCCTGAGTTCCATTTGGTGGGAAGTAGAGTGGGCACTCAGAGATGACATGGTTGGCTATCTGTTGTTCTGCTCCGCATTCACAGGCTGGGCTCTGGTAGAGCCCCCATCTCCACATGCTGGCATTGAAACGCCCAAAGAAGCTGACTGGATTGAATGACACAGGAGTGGATGTGACTTTGAGTAAAGTACTAGAACTGGGTGATTGCAACTATTTAAAAGGAAGAAAGAGGTGCAGGCACAGAGTGGTTCAGGGACGGATTTACAGAGTTTACGAGGCTAGAGCCAAAGGCGTCGACTGTCAATAGTGGTGGAAGTAAATTTGGGGTTGACTATGACACCTCACATTCAGGGCAGCACATTGGTGCAGCAGTGGAGTTGCTGCATTACAGCACCAGAAATCAGTTCGATCCTGATTTTGGGTGCTGTCTGTACGGAGTTTGTATGTTCTCCCTGTGACCACATGGGTTTTCACCTGGTGCTCCGGTTTCCTCTCACACTCCAAAGACGTGCTGGATTGTAGGTGGGCTCGATGGGCCGAAGGGCTTGTTTCTGCACTGTACCTCTAAACTAAACATAAGATGTTTGTTGGCCAAGGGGGATTACAGAGAAAGATAGAGAGGGACAAAGCCTTGGAAGATTTTGAACTCTGTCAAAATAAAGTCAAGGCTTTAGTAAAGCAGATGTCGGTGATCAGTAAGCGTGGCAATTACAGTTGAACAGGGCTTAATGCGAGTTAAGAGACAAGTGACAGGAACTTGGATATTGCCAAGTTTACACAGGGCAAATGAAGCAGCTGGCAAGAATGCATAGAAATCAATTCAAGATCTGGACAAGATCTTGGGACAACACATGCTCTCAGGTATAAGCAGATCAGGGAATGGTACTTTGATAAAAATAGATGGTGAGATGTGGGACACTAAGCTCCTTTCCTGGAAAAACAAACACCAAGATTGCAAACAAAGAGGACAGAGGACATAACTAGAGAATGGATTTTTCAACTGGAACAATAGAAAATGCTTCTATGTTTTCAGTTAGAAGAAATGTATGCAAATGTAGTTTTAGTTTTAGAGATACAGCATAGATACAGGCCCTTCAGCTCACCGAGTTCACTTCAACCATCAATCTCCCGTTCATACTAGTTCTGTTATCCCACTTTTGCATCCACTCCTGCCACATTAGGAGCAATTTATTGAGGTCAATTAACCTACAAACCTCCGCATGTCTTGCGGGTGTGGGAGGAAACTGGAGCACCTGGAGCAAACCCATGCAGTTCCAGGGAGAAAATGCAAACTCAACATAGACAGCACCCATGGTCTAGATCGAACTTGGGTCTCTGACGCTGTGCCGCACACGCATTGAAGGATTCACCGCCAGTTGTATTCACTGGGTCAGAAAGTCATTTTGGGAGCTTTTTGAAAAGTTCAGATGAAGATTTAAATACTAAATTCTTCAGGACATATAAAGAGGCCAGAAGAAAATGTCATCCCCTGGCCAAAGGGCAAATGACAAATTGACAAATGAGCTCAGTGCACTTTAAAGGTGAATGTTTGAAAGCATCGATGAAAACAGGGAATTATAGATCAGTTAGCCTGACATCCATGGTGGGGAAGATGCTGGAGTCAATTATAAAAGATGAAATAGCCGCACATTTGGATAGCAGTAACAGGATCGGTCCGAGTCAGCATAGATTTACGAAGGTGAAATCATGCTTGACTAATCTTCTGGAATTTTTTGAAGATGTAACTAGGAAAATGGACAAAGGAGAGCCAGTGGATGCAGTGTATCTGGACTTTCAGAAAGCATTTGATAAGGTCCCACCATAGGAGATTAGTGGGCAAAATTAGGGCACATGGTATTGGGGGTGGAGTGCTGACATGGATAGAAAATTGGTTGGCAGACAGGAAACAGAGAATGATGATTAACGGGTCCCTTTCAGAATGGCAGGCAGTGACTAGTGGGGTACCGCAAGGCTCAGTGCTGGGACCGCAGCTATTTACAATATACACCAATGATTTGGATGAAGGGATTCAAAGTAACATTAGCAAATTTGCAGATGACACAAAGCTGGGTGGCAGTGTGAACTGTGAGGAGGATGCTATGAGAATGCAGGGTGACTTGGACAGGTTGGGGGAGTGGGCGGATGCATGGCAGATGACGTTTAATGTGGAGAAATGTGAGGTTATCCACTTTGGTAGAAAAAACAGGAAGGCAGATTACTATCTAAATGGCGTCAAGTTGGGAAAAGGGGAAGTACAGCGGGATCTGGGGGTCCTTGATCATCAGTCTATGAAAGTAAGCATGCAGGTACAGCAGGCAGTGAAGAAAGCGAATGGCATGTTGGGATTTATAACAAGAGATAGGAATAAAGAGGTCCTTCTGCAGTTGTACAGAGCCCTAGTGAGACCACACCTGGAGTATTGTGTGCAATTTTGGTCCCCTAATTTGAGGAAGGGCATTCTTGCTATTGAGAGAGTGCAGCGTAGGTTTACAAGATTAATTCCCGGGATGGCGGGACTGTCATGTGCTGAGAGAATGAAGCAGCTGGGCTTGACAACTCTGGAGTTTAGAAGGATGAGAGGGGATCTTATTGAAACATATAAGATTGTTAAGGATTTGGACACGCTGGAGGCAGGAAACATGTTCCCGATGTTGGGGGAGTTCAGAACCAGGGTCCACAGTTTAATAATAGGGGTAAGCCATTTAGAACAGAGACGAGGAAACACTTTTTCTCACAGAGAGTTGTGAGTGTGTGGAATTCTCTGCCTCAGAAGGCGGTGGAGGCAGGTTCTCTGGATGCTTTCAAGAGAGAGCTGGATAGGGCTCTTAAAGATAGCGGAGTCAGGGGAAAGGGGGAAAAGGCAGGAATGGGGTACTGATTGGAGATGATCAGCCATGATCACATTGAATGGCGGTGCTGGCTCGAAGGGCCGAATGGCCTACTCCTGCACCTATTGTCTATTGTCTTTCCAAAATTTTGCGAAACGCTGACAGTGCAGTCGAGTGCAGCTGCAACACTCTCTGCAACACAGAGCAGTTCGAGGCAAGGGTGCTAAGAGTTTAATTTGTGACCCACAGAATAAAAGACTGGAAGCAAGTCAACTCATTCAACTTGCAAGTTTTACTCGTGGCAGTGGTATACACAGAGGAATATTCACTGGACCAAAAGATTTTCAATCCTCCATTTCAGAATGCATGGAGCTCAGCCATTCTATCGCAGCAGTATGTATCAGCAATTCTACGTCAGTTCTCCTGCAGTTCAAAGGATCAATTATCCTTTATTGTCATATCTATTCCTTTTTTGCATCTGATTCAATAAAATCTCACGATACATAGGCACAATCAACTCAAGCACAAGAGTGTAGGAATAGTAGATTACACTGAGGCAGTACACTTGAATCGCCATATTTCTGGCGCCATCTTGTTTGCTTCAAGTTTCAAAGCTGTTAAAAATGTAGGATCTTGCCTTCGCCCTAAAGGGCCATTGTCCTGGCAGTGGCACTGGGTCAGTGTTGCAGGGTCAGCCTGGCCTGGTGATGTTTTTGATGTTCAGTTAAAGTAACCGAGAGCCTCACCCCATGTTTATTGCTAGAATAGCTGAAGGCTCAAACTATTTTACTCTACCTTAGACTGAAAAGATAAACAATTGCAGGTGGAAGATTGTGAATGGGCCAAGAGAATATAGGTGCCAAGCTCAGAGAACCATTTTGTTGGGAACCCCTTCTACTTGTCAACAATCCTGAGATAAGGCAAAACCTGTTTGCATCAAGTGGGGCTGCATGATGGAGTGTGGTAGGGTTGGTGCTTTACAGCGCCAGAGACCCGGGTTCGATCCTGCCTACGGGTGCCGTATCAATATAAATCAATATCAGTTTTATTCGTCACTTGCACATAAAGTGCAAGTGAAATGAATTTGCCAGCAGAGGTACAATGAGAAAAGAACACACAAATACACAATAAAAATGTAACACAAACATCCACCACAGCATTCATCACTGTGGTGCAAGGCACAAAAAATTTGGCCAGTCCTCCTCCATCCTCCGTGGTCAGGACCTCAACCCTCCGCAGCCGCCGACAAAGTCCAGATAAAGTCCAGATAAGTCCTGAAACGGTGCCTCCCCACCGGAGACTGCGGCTTCAGGTTGGTGCAGGCCGCAGGCTGGCGGTCGAAGATCTAAAGACCCCGCCACGCTGCAGCCGGAAGCACCACAGACCGCAGGGCTGGTGGTCGCAGCTCCTCTCCAATGGTCCCCGGCTAGGGACCCCGCTCCTGATGGTAAGTCCCCGCGGCAGAAGTTGGCCGCGGGCCGGCGGTCGGAGCTCTTCTCCTCCCAGGTCCCCAACGAGGGATCCCAGGCTGCGGACGCTGTGCGAGCTGGAGCTCCGCAGACCGCGGCTTCAGGCTGCTGCGGGCCAGCGAACGGAGTGCTCCCTCCACAACGAGGGTCCACGCTGCGCCCACCACTGAAGCCCCGGGCACGTCTCCGGGAAAGGCCGCACCGATCCTCGATACTAGGCCACGGGGGAGGCGACATGGAAAAAGACGCCTCTCCATGGAGAAGGCGACTGAAACGGTTTCCCCCTAACCCCCCCACACAAGACACACTGAGAGACACCAAAAACACACATTAGGACACACTAAAAACATTAAAAAAGTAGTAAAAACGAACACGCTGCTGGCAGGATTGCCGGCTTGAAGCGCCCCCACCGACCGGAGTTTGTACGGAGCTTGTACGTTCTCCCCATGACTCCGTGGGTTTTCTCCGGGTGTTCCAGTTTCCTCCCACACTCTAAAGACGTAGGTTAATTGGCTTAGATAAAAATTGTAAAATTGTCCCTCGTGTGTAGGATAGTGCTAATGCATGGGGTTCGCAGGTCGGCACGGACTCGGTGGACCAAAGGACCTGTTTCTGCACCATATCTCCAAACTAAACTAAAGTCTGTTATACTACTAATGAGAAACTTTGACCTTTAGGACATTTCCGCACTTAACGCTGGAGTGATTTGAAACTTATGTTCAGCCTCCCAGTTATTAGATTGATGGAATTGCACAAATTGCACAAAATCTATCTTACAGCAATAAGTAAATTGGCTATACTTTCCTAATGTTTGTGGTTTCAGAGAACAAATTCAATCCTATAACCTATCTCCTTTGCAGGCATATCAAACCCCACCCCTTCTGAATATCAGATTTTTGTTGGTAGTTAAGAAGCCCAGCAGCACTAATTCTGAAAGAGAGCAGAGATACTACAGAATTCATGCATTACTGTGTTGCTGCATGCAACTTAAACTACTTTGGTCTGCTGAGAATTTCTAGGATAAGGGAATATAATCTTTAGTTTAGTTTAGAGATACAGCATGGAATCAGGCCCTTCAGCTGCTCGAAGTCTGTGCCGGTCAACGATCACCCGTACACTAGTTCTATCCTACACACTAAGGGCTAATTTACAGAAACCAATTAACCTACAATCCTGTATATATTTGGAATGTGGGAGGAAACCACAGCACCCGGAGAAAACCCACAGGGTCACAGGGGGAATGTACAAACTCTGCACGGATAGCACCCGAGGTCAGAATTGAAACTGGGTCTCTGGCGCTGTAAGGCAGTTACCACCATGCCACTCCCACTTCCATCCCCAAAGAGCTGATGACGTTAGCTCAACTGAAAATTCAAAATGGAGATAGTTAGATGCTTAATAGTTCAAAGCATCAATGGATATAGGACTAAGACATAAATAAAACTAGCTGACAACCAGATCAGTGATAACCCTTTCACCAGATCTGATTAACCAGATCTTCCTATACCCAAATCAGTTGCCAGGTCCATTAATTCTGTGCCCAAAAATTAGTAAATGTAGAGATTTTTTAAAACTCTCCACCACACAGGTAGATTACACCTCGCCTATAAACTACATTATCTGCACTCCTATCTGCACCCACATTTATTACTAAAGGGTTCAAAAAGATTTTTTGTTGTCATTTTTAAACCAGGGAGCATGGAATTTTTAAACCAGGAATCATGGAAGGTTAGGTTTTACAATTATCCGAAATGTATTGACTTTATGATTTCAATCATCAATTTCAATAGTAATGATTCAGTTTATTGGCTTAGGTACAATTCCCAGCAGGTATTATTCTTACATAACCTGTTATCTAGGTAAATAGAGAAACAAAATTTAAACTCTGAAGAGTTTCTAATTGACCCGCTAAGTAGTATTAAAGTGCACTTTGTGTACTCATGAAGCTTCCGTCTTGTTTCTTGGTCAAATATTATCTCTCAAGTTGTGGCTTAGCACTGACAATAGGTGCAGAAGTAGGCCAATTGGCCATTCGAGCCATTCAATGTGATCATGGCTGATCATCCACAATCAGTACCCCGTTCCTGCCTTCTCTCCATATCCCCTGACTCTGTTATCTTTAAGAGCTCTATCTAACTCTCTCTTGAAAGCGTCCAGAGAACCGGCCTCCACCGCCCTGAGGCAGAGAATTCCACAGACTCACAACTCTCTGTGTGAAAAGGTATTTCCTCATCTTCGTTCCAAATGGCTTAGCCCTTATTCTTAAACTGTGGCCCCTGGTTCTGGACTCCAGCAACATCGGGAACATGTTTCCTGCCTCTAGCATGTCCAAACCCTTAATAATCTTATGTTTTAATGTTTATATGTTTCACTGAAGCTGTGTAAAGCCTATAAACATTACAGAAACACTTCACAGTTTCAACATGTAAAAATTAAAAAAGTTATCTTTCCATACTAGAATTTCTTATGGTATTAGATTACATGGTAACTAAACTAAAATTCAGATTCAGGTAATCTTAAGGGCACATCGAGTTCCATGGCTAGCATCGATCACCTGTTCACACCAGCTCTATGTTATCCCACTTTCTCATCCATTCTCTACAGTTGCTCGAGAAGTACTCCTATTCTAATATCTGCAATGAGAGGACGACAAAACATGCTGGACTAACTCAGCAGGTCTGGCAGCATCTCAGGAGAACTTGGATAGGTGACGTTTTGGGTCGGGACCTTTCTTAAGACTGCTTGTAAGTGGGGAGAGAGAAAGAAAGCTGGAAGAGAGGAGGGGCAGGACAAAGCCTGGTAGGTAATTGGCCAACGTAGATGAGGAGGGTTTATTTGCTAGGCAGATGGTAAGGACAAAGGCCACAGATGAAAAGACAGAAGGTATAAGACAAAAGATTTGAAGAGTTATGAATTGTGAAGCTCGAGGAAGGAATGGAGGTGCAAAGGGAGGGGAGAAGTAGGTGCTAGTCCAGGTGGGGGTGGGTAGGGAAAGAAGTTGGGGGGTTGTATATGGAGAAGGTTGTCTTACAAGGCAAAGATGGACCCACTAGAGTTTAAAAGAGAGGGAGAGTGTGGACGCGGAAAGGAAAAATATAGAACCAGGGTTACTGTTTAAAAATAAGGGATTTATTATGTAAGACAGAGGTGAAATTATTATTTTTTTCAAGGGGGCACATGAGATTTTGGAGCTCAGTTACTTAAAGGGTGATGGAAATAGTCTTTGAGTAGGTTTAAGGTACAGGCAGGCACACTTTTGATAAGCAAGGGGGTGAATGGCTACCACAGTAAGAGCGGAATACTTAGAGCTAAGATTACAAATTAGATCAGCTTTGGATCTAATTAAATAGCAGACCAAGATGGAGGGGCCAAATGGTAGACACCTTCACAAAAGGCAGACACATACTTTTCCTCCAATTAGATAAAGTGTTCTTAAAATAAACACATAAAATGAAGTAACTCACTAACTGCAGTCCTTCCAAATATAATTGAATAATCAGTTTCAGCATAGCTTTGATGAACTTATTTTTCTAGAAAGACCAAAAAATAGTGATCATCAATATCTATGGTATGTAGTAGACACAATTCATTTGACCTAATAAATTCGATGGAGTTTAAGTGGTAGTAATAAGACTAGTACAATTTGAATAGTTTTGGAAACAATTATGTAGAAAAAGCAATGAAACTGAAATATTATGTATCTTAATTCAAAAAGACATTCAGAGTGATTTTCCTTTTCAAGGAATGCTTTTTGAAATCTGAAGCCTACCTTCAGCAATAGCATGTGGTTTGATAATACACAGAGTGCAATCAGTACAACTTGCTGTATTTAACGGTCCTTTGCCAGGTGACGGGAAGAAAATGTCTAGCTCCTATAAAAAAAAAAATAATAATTTATTGATAAGCAACTTTTGCCCTTATCCCAACAAACATGCCACTCGGCAATTACCTCATCAATCTCGTTTGAAATCTCACTTTTCCCATAAGATCACCATTCATTCGTCTAAACTATGACCTGGAAAGTCAGGTCATGGGTGAGGAGGGAAAATATTTAATAGGAACCAGAGGGGTAGCTTTTTTAACAGAAACGGCAGTGGGTGTATGGAACAAGCTGCTGGAGGAGGTAGTTGAGGCAGGCATTATCGCAACATTTAAGAAACATTTAGACAGACACGTGCATGGGATAGGATTAGAGGGATAAGGACCAAATGTAGGCAGATGGGCATGTTGGTCAACATGGGGAAGTTGGGCTGAAGCACCTGTTCACATGCTATATGACCCTATGATTCTATGAATGCCGGCTTAATTTGTAAAACTCAAAAGAAATTACAAAACCACAAAAAACAAATCATCTCTTTGTGTATTATTTCTGTCTATGATTCTAGTGTTAATTATATTCTTCCTTTCTCAAATTGGTTATCTTGCAAATGATAGGAATCAGAATTTCCCGGATGACTATTCTGACGTCTTGCAATTTGATATAACTTTTCATTTCAGTACTTTGCAACTGCATTTATCCAAAAACAAACATTTTCCAAATGTAAATACTTAGATAAGAAGCACAAAGTGTTGGGGTAACTCCTAGATGCAGGAAAGATTGTTCCCGATGTTGGGGAAGTCCGGGACAAGGGGTCACAGCTTAAGGATAGAGGGGAAATCCTTTAAGACCGAGATGAGAAAAACATTTTTCACACAGAGTGGTGAATCTCTGGAACTCTCTGCCACAGAAGGTAGTTGAGGCCAGTTCATTGGCTATATTTAAGAGGGAAGTTAGATGTGGCCCTTGTAGCTAAAGGGATCAGGGGGTATGGAGAGAAGGCAGGTACGGGATACTGAGTTGGATGATCAGCCATGATCATATTGAATGGTGGTGCAGGCTCGAAGGGCCGAATGGCCTACTCCTGCACCTATTTTCTATGTATCTATGTATCTATGTAACTCACCGGGTCAGGTATCATCTCTGGAGAACATGGATAAATGATGTTTCTGGTCGCGACTTCTTCTTCAGATGAATATTTAGATAAAGTTTTAGTTTGTTCCTCTGCTGTTTTATTTTACCATGACTATGTAATTTATATAAATTAGTGTTTAGTTTAGTTTAGCAATACAACATGGAAACTTTTAGCCCACTGACCCCATTTCCTCATCCACTACCTACACATTATGGTCAATTTTACATAGGCCAATTAACCTACAAACCCGCAAGTCTCTGTGATGTGGTGCATCCAGAAGAAACCCATACAGTTACGAGAATGTTCAAACTCCACCCAAGGTCGGGATTGTGCCCCCGTCTCTGGTGCTGTATGGCAGCAGCTCTACCAATATGGTTTGGAATCCAAGTTAGCCACAAAGCCATGAAGTCTGATCCACCATTTAACAAAATCATGAATGGTCAGGTTATAACTTCAACTCTTCTCTTCTACTTGCCTTGTTGTTTTATATTGCAAGAAGATCTGAATATTTTTCTCCAATTTAATAGAGACCTGTTGAGACTGCATCTGGAATACTGTTTACAGTTCTGGTCACCCTACCTCAGATAATACATACTTGTGGAAGAAGGTGAGGTGCATTATCTGAGAGATATATGGGGGCTTATTTGTCAAGTATGTTCAAACACAAGCACAGCAGATTTTAGTTATTAATTAAAGAAACCATGGATAGACCAAAAAAAGAGACAGAGTACTGGAATACATCAGTGGGTCAGGCACCATCTCTGGAGAAAATGGATAGGCGGGCGACATTTTGGGTCAGGACCCTTTTTTGTACTCCTCAGAAGCTACAAGATTCGCTGAGTTACTCCAGCACTTTGTGGAAGAAGGGTTCCGTCCCAAAATATTACAGAGTCATAGAGTCATACAGCGTGTCAACAGGCCCTTCAGCCCAACTTGCCCACACCCAGCATGTCCCATATATACTAGTCACATATCCATATTCTCCAGAGACGATGCCTGACCCTACTTCTATCCTTTGTTCTTGTGAATCAGATTTTCAAACAGAATATACAGATTTGCATTAATCAACTCATGAAGGGAGTGAACTCAAATAGGATTCCTTAGAGAGACGCAAGAAACTGCAGAAGCGTCACAACCCAAAATGTTCGCCTAGCCACATCACTGCCTGATCCGCTGAGTTACTCCAGCACTTTGTTTTTTTTTTGCTCAGGATTCCTTATTGCTCTAGGTAACGACCTAGGAAAATGTTTTGAAAGGCAAAGTTTTTAAAGTTTTCAGGAGAATAACCTATCCAGTGAGACAGATCAATAGCCAAACATCAAAATTAGCATTGATTATACGATATACCAAGTTAAACTACAAAATAAAATTATTAAATAATTAATTGGTATTTGCTAGAAGGAATTAAATGGCCTAATTCATACTTAAGAATAAAAAACTAATCAGTAAATACATTCGAGTAGGAAAAAAATAGATAAATCTCACCCAGTTACCAGCAGACAAGTTAACTATGCACTGTTAATAAGAAAGCAAGAGAAACAAATGCAGTACATTGCCATTTTCTTTCAGCCCTTCCTCCCACCCCACAAAGATGCTTACTCGAGCTGCAGATGCGGCACATTCAGAGCCATAGGCGTTATTCCTGACATCACCAATTCCATACAGTGCCCGCACACTTGCTTGATTTTGTGCTCTGCTTGCAGTTCCAGAAGCAATTAGGTTCTTCCAAGCAGATACTGCCTCATCTCCCAAGATTTCCAGTGCAACTGCAGGACCACAGCTTAAGTACTGAAGGAGATCACTGAAATTGAACAAAAATGATATTATTATAGTCATAGAATCACACGGCATAGAAACAGGCCCTTCGGCCCAACTTGCCCACAGCAACTAACATGCCCTATCTACACTAGTCCCACCTACCTGCGTTTGGCCCATATCCTTCCAAACGTTTCCTATCCATGTACCTGTCCAAATGTATTTTAAATGTTGTGATCGAGTGAGTTAAATGTACCTGCCTCAGCTACCTCTTCTGGGAGCTCATTCCATATACCCTTTGTGTGAAAAACTTGTCCCTCAGGTTCCTATTAAATCTTTCCCATCTAATCTTAAACATATGTCATTGGGTTCTTGATTCCCCTATTCGTAAAGACGGTGTATTTACCCTATCTATTTCCATCATGATTTACATCTCTATAAGATCACCCCTAATCCTCCTGTGCTGCAAGCAATAAAGTCGTAGCATTCCCAACCTCTCCCTATAGCTCAGGCCTTGTAGTCCTGGAAATTTCCCCTTAAATATTCTCTGCACCCTTTCCAGTTGTACAACATATTTCCTATAACAGGGTGACCAAAACAAACATGTACAACTGTAACATAACCTCATAATACTTATTATTCTGCATTCAAGATACAATTACATCATAGAAGCAGAGCTAAACAGCACAAAAACAGACTATTCAGGCCACCTTGTCCTAAAGACATTGTGTATGTTGTCTATACAGATTAAATCAGAGGAGCTAGTTCTATCTGCCTGCATTTGGCCCATAGCCCCCTAAACCCTTCCTATTCATATACCTGTCCAAATGTCTTTTAAAAGTCGTAATTGTACATGCTTCAATGGCTTTCCCCGGCAACTTGTTCCAGGTACAGACTACCCTCGGACTCAAAATGTTGCCCCTGATATCCCTCTTAAATCTTTTCCCTCTTAGCCCTATGCCCTCTAGTTTTAAATTCCTCCACCCTGGAATAAAAACTGTGATCCTCCATGCCCCTCGTGATCAATAAGATCAACCCTCAGCCTCCCATGCTCCAAAGAAAAGGTCCCACACTATCCAGTCTCTACCTATAACACAAGCCTGCAGGTCCAGGCAACATCATTCGGAATTACTTCTTAATAACATTCTTCCTATAGCTGGGCCACAAGTCATTTGGTAATTGGTATATAACAGTCCCTTCCATAATGTTTGGGACAAACACCCATCATTTATTTAGTTGCCTCTGTACTCCACAATTTGAGATTTGTAATGGATAAAAAAAAAAATCACATGTGGTTAAAATGTACGTTGTCAGATTTTAATAAAGGCCATTTTTATACATTTTCATTTCATCGTGTAGAAGGTACAGCAGTGTTTATACATAGTCCCCCCATTTCAGGGCACCATAATGTTTGGGTCAAAGCAATGCCATGTAAATGAAAGTAGTCATGTTTAGTATTTTGTTGCATATCCTTTGCATGCAATGACTGCTTGAAGTCTGCGATTCATGGACATCACCAGTTGCAGGGTGTCTTCTCTGGTGATGCTCTACCAGGCCTGTTTTGCAGCCATCTTTAGCTGATGCTTGTTTTGGGGGCTAATCCCCTTCCGTTTTCTCTTCAGCATATAAAAGACATGCTCAATTTGGTTCAGCTCAGGTGATTGACTTGGCCACTCAAGAATTGACCATTTTTAGCGATTCAGGCAATTAAACACACCTGAGCAACTACAAACACCTGCGAAGCCATGTGTCCCAAACATTATGGTGCCCTGAAATGGGGGGACTATGTATAAACACAGCTGTAATTTCTACATGGTGAAACTAAAATGTATCAAAATACCCTTTAATAAAATCTGACAATGTACACTTTAACCACATGTGATTTTTTTTCTATTATAAATCTCTAATTGTGGAGTACAGAGGCAAATAAATAAATGATGGGTCTTTGTCCTAAACATTTTGGAGGGCACTGAATGATCCAAGACATCACAATTTGCATGTGTCAATTCCTTAGCTTCCATAATATTCCCCTCAGTAAAAAAGGATGAGAAATTGTCATTTAATGTCTCTCCCATCTCTTGTGGCACCACACAAAGACAGCCATGCTGATCTTTACGGGGACATATTCTTTCCCAGGTCACCCTTTTGGGCTTAATAAGCCTGTAGACTCAATGACATCATGACTGCAGAAAGTCACAGTTACAGGAACTAAAAGCACAAATATTCCCAGCAGGGAATACCGTGTGCAATCGTATTTCCTAAAAAACTTGGCTTGACTTCACTCATGCTAATAGGCTAAACATTCACATACCATTTTATGTTAAGATATATTATAAGTAAATAAATTATGCTGAACTGAAACACAATAAATATAAAACAGCATGAAATTTTTGTTGAGTAGTCAAGCATTTCTGCAACAAGACTCACAGAATGAGAGACGCGTGCAATTAAATTCTGTCTTTGTTGTATATAACTTCAGATATTGTTATGAATGAATACTGCAAGATTACTTTGGCAAAACAAATACTCTGAAGGTTACTTAACAACAAAGGAAATTTACACAGCATCTAGAACCAAGTAAAATACATCAAGATATGATCGCAATAATTACTGGTTTCAATTCTCTTTTTGTCTGCTGTTAATCTAGGCAGTAGCACAAATGCTGAGGAAGATTTCACCAAATTATTTCCTTTTTTGGGTTTAATTTAGAGAAACAGCATGGAAACAGGTCGTTTGGCCCACCATGTCCATGCCAATTGTCAATCACCCGTTCACACTAGCTCGATGTTACTCCACTTCCACATCCACTTCCTACACATTCGGGATAATTTAGAGTTCTATTAACCTACAAACCCGCACATCTTTTGGATGTGGGAGTAGATCAGATCATGGGAGAAAACCCATGCAATCACAGGGAGATTGTGCAAACTCCACAGGAACAGCACCCAAGGTCTGGATCGAACCGGGTCTCTGGTGCTGAGGGATCAGCATTACTGGCTGCGCCACTGTCTGTGGTCCTAACGCTTCATCCTATGATGTTAGATCATAGAAACAGAGAAAATAGGTGCAGGAGTAGGCCATTCGGCCCTTCAAGCCTGCACCGCCCTTCAATATGATCATGGCTGATCATCCAACTCAGTATCCTGTACCTCAAACATCAAAGTAGATTTGGTCTCCAAAAACCCATGTCATAATTATACTGAATGACAAAATTAGATTGTATAAGATTATCTGACAAGTAAATAATAGTTGCTTTCAAGTTCATCTTTTGGATGCCATGAATAGCAGGGTTAAAGGAGCTATGTGAATATAAACTTAACAGGAGTTTGTACACTGTAAAACTGGAGAAATAGTGAGTATTTTTTTCAATTAAAATAATGCAGAAGCTGATGATGATATTTCAGCTGATGTCTATAGTCACCTTTAAAGAGACATTGTTAAAAGAGGCACATAATACACAAACTAAATTAAGACATGAAATTAAGGACAACAGAAATCTAGTTATCTGATGAACGGTCTCAACTCAAAACGTCGCACATTCATGTCCTGCCTGACCTGCTGAGTTATTCCAGCATTTTATGCTTTACTCAAGATTCCAGCATCTGCAGTTTCTTGTGTCTCTAACTTGTTTATCAAATTGGTTAGGTGATAGAAGGCACACAATGATGTATTTTTGTGTGAACATCTGTATTGTGGACAAATAAAATAGCTGCATCTTCACTTATGATTATACATCCAGGGATTCTCTTCAGAATTAGCTTGTGTTTAAATGTAAATAATAAGATATCAACATCGGAAAGCTCATAACAATTTGGAATAAAAACCATGAATCACGTCATTATTCTTTTGCATTATAATTTTTTCCATCAGTGGTCAGGCTTTCATCCAGCCCATTAATTTTAAATCATCCTTCTCAACCTATGAAGTACTTGGCCACACTATTCTTCTTCAAAACCTTTCCTTGATCATTAATTTAGGTGGGACTGGCGTCGAGTGGCTCCACTCTTATTTATCGAGTCGCAATCACATAGCTTCTCATTTCATGCCCAGACTGTTCCCTCCAAATTCCCTCAAAATAAATTGACCCCTGGTCTACTCTTGCCTCCCATGTAGATTCTCCCCTCACCCTTCTGCCCACATCTCCTACTTATCACACTAGTTTAGTTCAGTTTATATGGTCATGTGTACTGAGTGAGGTACATTGAAAACCTTTTTTGTTGTGTGCTATCCAGTCAGCGAAAAGACTACACATGATTACAATCAAGCCATCCACAGTGCACAGATAAATAAAGATTTAAAAGAGTGCAGCGATGGTAATGTATGATAGCAGATCCACTTCTGGGACCAGCACACAAAGAGTCGCCTGGTTTCAGAGCCATCTTGAGTGTACCAAACAAAAGCTTTTCACTGTTACCTTTTTACACGTGACAATAATAAACTAAACTAAACTATTGCCATAATGTCCAGAGTACATGCCTCACGTCCATGAGCAGAACACAGCAATGTTGGTTCTGTGACTGGAACTGATTGTATTAACACGATGTTCCCATTAGCTGATGCCACAAAACAGAAATAAAGTTTTGAACACGAGTTACAGGATGGGAATGTGAGGAAGTCCACTTTAGGCAATAAGTGGTAAATGTCCCTGAACTCCTGACCAAAGAAGGTTGTGGGAGTGGTGATAATCAATGATTTCAAAAGGAAATTGGATAGGCACTCGAGGGAAATAGCCAATTGGTTACAGGGCTAGAGCAGGGAGATGAGACTGGCTGGGTTGCTGGAAAGAGGACCAATGAAGACCTGATTGACAAATGGCCTCCATATGCCCTGTAATTACTCCAAAAGTTTAACTACAAACAGTGCCAGGAAATACTACCTATTTATTTCCCCCCAGAGTAAAGGAGCTTGTTGCTCTTAATACGGTACCACTGTATCACAAAATATGTTTTCACAATTCAACAAATCAAAATACTGTAAAAATTTCTCTTGACATCAGTGACGAACTACTTACCTTGTTAAGTTGATCATTTTTGCTCTAGTTATGACCAATCCTGATGAGTAGATCATATTAAGCAATTTTCCCAATTTAACATCATTACTTGGCTTTATTACACCCAAGGTCCTGAAAAGAAATCAGCAGGGATAAAGAGCTATTCATTACCTTGTACAAAAACATGTTGCATCCAGTCAAGGTAAATAACAAGATACTCCAACTGAAAAATCATGATAGTTCTAACAGTTATCACCAGTAACAACAAAATGGTCATCTCAAACTAATGTCCCATATTTCAATTTGATGGGCACAAAGCTTAGCAGAAGTCAAACTAAACACATAAACACAAAAAAAAAAAAATCAATAAATTAAAAAAATCCCAAAATTAGTGTAGGAAAGCCCAATGACCTTTTTGTCACACTCAAATTTGTCACTTACAAATCACTTAATCCATAGTTCTAATTTACTGGTAACGGCACAGGAAAACTGCGAGAGAGTCAGAGAGCCATACAGCGTGGAAACAGACCCCTTCGGCCCAACTTGCCCACACCGACCAAGTACATTAGTCCCACTTACCCGTGTTTGACCCATATCCTTCTAAACCTATCCTATCCATGCACCCGTCCAAATGTTTTTTAAATGTTGTGATAGTATCTGCCTCAACTGCCTCCTCTGCAAGTTATATGATTTTAAACTTAGACTTTAGAGATATAGCGAGGAAACAGGCACTTCGGCCCACTGAGTCCATGCTGACCAGCGATCACTTTGTACATTAACACTACCCTACACACTAGGGACAATTTACAATATTTTTTTTAACCGACAAAAATGTTCTGTACATCTTTGGACTGTGGGAGGAAACTAGAGCACCCGGAGAAAACCCACATGGTCACAGGGAGAAGATGCAAACTCTGTACAGACAGCACCTGTAGTCAGAATCAAACCCTTGTCTCTGGCACTGTAAGGCAGCAGCTCTACGAATGTGCCACTGTGCCACCTTTTAATATTTTGGAGACTTCCAATTAACTATCTATTGCCATTCAATACTGTCATCACAAATTTAATATTTTTATTGTCAGAACAAAATTATTGGAAATTATACTTTCAAGGAAAAAGAATGCTGGACTCTATTACTAAACGCTGCAGTTCCATTTTAAATTGGCTGGGCATGTTGTTCAGATCGTAGGTTTTGAAAATGCTGGTGTTTCCCTTACAGTAGGAAGCAGTATGCAAACATTTAAATAGCTTACTGCCCTTAAAAATACTAGCAACACACCAAGAACAGCACTCAAGTTTACAGTATAGACAGCTGAACAATAAAGCTTGCCAGCTCTCCAGTTACAATGGGAAGGAAAGGGGGTGGGGAGGGCAAAGAGAAAAGAGTTGAACACATGCCTGTTATAGCTCAGACTGCAGCAATGATTTCAAAGCAGCAAAAATACTACCTCATCAACATACTAAGATAAACGACAGAGCAGACAATCTGCCGATGTAAGGGGCATTTCACAATAACTAGTAATCAAAAATCTGCAGATGCTAGAAATCTGAAACAAAAAACTGAAAATGTTGGAATGGCTGAGTACGTCAGGCAGCATCCACAGAAAGAGAAACAGAGTTAATGGTTCATGTTGAACACCCATCCTTACAAAAGGGGAGGGCGCAGCTGGTAGAGCTTCTGCCTCACTGCACCAGAGACCTGGGTTCAATCCCTGCCTTGGGTGCTGTCTGTGTGGAGTTTTGACGTTCTCCCTGTGACCACGTACGTGGGTTTCCTCCAGGTGTTCCAGTTTCCCACCGCATCCCAAAGACGTAGGGTTTGAAAGTTATGTAGAAAAGAACTGCAGATGCTGGTTTAAATCGAAGGTAGGCACAAAATGCTGGAGTAGCTTAGCGGGACAGGCAGCATCTCTCGAGAGAAGAATTGGGTGATGTTTCGGGTCGAGAACCTTCTTCAAACTGATGTCAAGGGAGTGGGCAGGACAGAGATAGAATGTAGTCGGATACAGTAAGACGGTGGGAGAACTGGGAAGGGATGGAGAGAGAGGGAAAGCAAGGGCTATTTGAAGTTAGATGGTTTGTAAGTCAATTGGCCTCTATAAATTACCTCTAGCATGTAGGGAGTGGATGAGAAAGTGGAATAACATCAAACTGGTGTGAAAAGGTAGTTGATGGTCCGCATGTACTTGGTGTGCTGAAGGGCCTGCTTCCATGCTGTATCTCTAATATAAAAATAAACTAAACTACAACTAATTTGTTTGAAGTTAGACACAAAGTGTTGGAGTAACTCAGCGGGTCTGGAGAAAAAAGTTGGGTGATGTTTCAGGTCGGAACCCTTCTTCAGACGTCACCCTTTTTCCCACAGATCCTGCCTGACCCGCTGAGTTACTCCAGCGCTTGCTGTCTATCTTCGGTATAAACCAGCATCGGCATCAGCATCAGTATCAGATCCTTCCTACTAATTAGCTTGGTTGTACAAAGAAAGGGGGGGGGGGGGTGAATAAGACAAGGAAATATCTCTGATATGGTACAGTCAGAGTTTCATTTTGTATCCAATTGGTAGCCCACCAATTGCTCCCATGTGTGACAATGTTAATATCCTTGCTAAATTCCTTACAGGCAAATCTATCATCCGAGCCTCGTCAACCTTATTAGCCACCTCTTCAAAACAAAAACTCAATCGTTAATGAGACGTATCATTGAAGTGTATCCTAGGATGAATAGGACATCAGAATTGAATGCTACAAGATCACTCTAGGTGATCTTGCAAGTTCCTCCTCATGAGCATCTGAGCATCAGTCAAATAATAGCCTAACATAACATGGCTGGTCTCCATATAGCCAACATCCCAAAATCTCGATCACTGGGCATGCCTTGCCCCAAACACTATACACTCAACAGACGTACGTCACACATATAAAAAGGATTGGCACTCAGAGTCCTCAAACTTAGTCTATTATTCATAAGTATTAGGAGCAGAATTAGGCCCAACAAGTCTACTCTGCCATTCAACCATGGCTGATCTATCCTTCCCTCTCAACCGCATTCTCCTGCCTTCTCCCCATAACTTGGCCGTTTCCATTTACTTGGCCTCCACAGCTGTCTGTGGCAATGAATTCCACAGATTCACCACCCTCTGACTAAAGATATTCCTCATCTCCTTTCTAAAGATACCTCCTTGCACTCTGAGGATGTAGCTTCTGGTTCTGGACTCTCCCAACACTGGAAACATCATTTCCACATCCACTCTATCCAGGCCTCTCACCATTTGGTAAGTTTCAAAGAGAAATTATGCCTTATGGCATCAGGCGAAATCTCATGCTGATTCCCATTTGCTGGCCTTCCTCAGTGGATGAAAGATACACCACATTTTAATAACATTTGGAAACTTACTGGGTCCTTGGTAGCATGCTGAGAATTGAAGGACACAGCTGTCGTATTGGATGAGAGTAAACCAACCACTTGCCTTCATCCACGTCAGTCTACAAAGTCTGGAATCATCTGTCCGCACAAGTATTTATAGGAATGATTGTGACACAGTCAAGAGTCAAGTCAAGAGAGTTTATTGTCATGTGTCCCAGATAGGACAATGAAATTCTTACTTGCTGCAGCACGACAGAATATTTGAGGCATAAATACAAATCAGATCAGATCAGTGTGACCATATACCACATATGGTCCTTATAGAAACAACGTTTTATCTTTACACTGATGATACCTGGTGGGGGCAGAGCTGCTGCCTCACAGCACCAGACACGCCGGTTCGATCCTGACCTTGGTGCAGTCTGTATGTAGTTTGCATGTTCTCCATGTGGGTTTCCACCGGGTGCTCCAATTTGCTCCCACATCCCAAATACGCATGGGTCTTTGTAGGATTCTTGGGATTATAGGTTAATTGGCCTCTGTAAATTGCCCCTTGTGTGAGGGAGTGGATGCGAAAGTGAGAGAACACAGAACTAGTGTATCTGGAATACGTTGGCCGGTGTTGGCAAGTTGGGCCAAAGAGCCAGTTTCCACGCTGTATGACTAGTGTGAGCTGGTGATTGATGATAGGGGTGGACTGAAGGGCCTGTTTCCATGCTATATATCTAAATCCTCCATCATGAACTGTAGCATTACGATTGTGTTCCGTGCGATGGACTTGAAATTGATTGACTGCTCAAAACCGGGAAAATCATGGAGTTTCTGTGGGGTATCGGCACTGCAAAACTATATTCCACTTCAATCTGTACTTCACGGCCTGCCATATTCCTTACCCAATCATTACTGTTAAACCACGGACCAATAGCGGTTTAATGAGAGGTAAAGGGCGATGGAGGAGACCCTACAGCAGCCTGGGGCTTCCCTGCATCAGGAGCAGCTCCAGTAATCCTGATGTGGACTGCTTTGGACTTTTTCTTTTGTATATGGTGCCAAAATATGGCGATGGGTGCAAGAATTTCACTGTGCAGTGTGCATACGTGACAATAACGAATCATTCAACCATTGAGTGTAGAAGGATATGCAAGGAGCCCTTGCATGCATCTCGCACACCTTACAAAGTAGTGTAAATGTGGAGAAAGCGCATGCCAGGACAACATGCGTGCTAATTAACAAAAGCAATATGCCTTCGTATGGAGTGATCATACAGCCAACAAATCACAATCCTTCCATATTCAGACACAATGGACAGTAAAACATCCTTTAATTTACTGGAAGCTACCAATAAGTATAGTGACATCAATAAGGTACAGTATATTCAAATCAAATCGAGTCCAGGATCTAACTACAATATGCTGAATGCAGGGTGGCACGTGGCGCAACGGTAGAGCTCCCCCCCTTACAGCGCCAGAGACCCAGGTTAGAATCTGTCTATGGGTGCTGTCTGTACGGAGTTTGTACGTTCTCTCCATGACTGCGTAGATTTTCTCCAGGTTCTCCAGGTTTCCTCCCACACTCCAATGATGTGCAGGTTTGTAGCTTAACTGGCTTTGGTAAAAATTGTAAATTGTTCCTAGTGTGTAGGATAGTGCTAGTGTGCGAGGATCACTGGTCGGCACAGATTCGGTGGGCCGAAGGGCCCACTCCCGCTCTATATCTCTCTAAACGCTAAACCATTAACATGAAATAAATAATTAAAAATAATTAATGCATGGTGTGGTAAATAAGTACTAATCTTAAAATTCAAAATGCCAAAATCAAGAAATGTTTCATTGCTTTACTAGGGTTAATGCCATTTAACTTTTAAGGACCTTCATGCTTTTGAACGTGATTTAAATATTCTCATCAGTAATTCACATAATCTCCAAATATAATTGCGAACTAACTTCATACCTTTGTTGTTTACTTCCCAGTCTCTGTGCCGTCTGCTGATCCCCATAGCCTACCAATCGTAGTTGACGAGAGTACACAGTAATTGTACTGCCAACAAACAAGTCTTCTTGCCGCAAACCTTCATATTTAGTTCGTTTCAGAAAAGTACGATGAAGTTTTATGTCAAACTGTAAAATGTCAGGAATAGATATTGATAATGATAAAATGTAAACAAATCTAGAATAACAAGGCGGACACATACGGAAACAAGCATACACCAGCAAGCAACCATTGATGTGGCTAGGGAACAAAAATTGAGATGGATTACTAAAAATGGGTATTCTTCTGCAGAGATCTACATTAGTTCAGTTAATGGTCACTCCTGTAAACAATGTAGTTATTTTTTTTTCCAAAATAAAGAAACAAATGAATACAAACTGACATTTTAATCTGCAACATTGGAATTTGGAAGTCAACAAAAGACTCCCTTGTGATCTGGACTGCATCTTACAAGTTTATAAGCTGCTTTTATATCAGTTTGCATTGATTGATTGGTTGCTTCATTCCACAATAGACAAAGTATGCAGAAAAATCAGAGTGTCAAAATTAACCTTGATATAATCAGCACAATTGTTGGCACAACAATGCTCAAATATCTTGTTTATGTTTACCAGAATGCTGCCTGGATTAGAGGGTTTCAGGTACAAGGAGTGGTTGGATAAATTTGGATTGTTTTCTCTGGAACGTCAGAGGTTGAGGTGAGATCTGACAGAAGTATATAAAATTATGAGAGGCATAGATGGCATAGACAGTCAGAACACTTTTCCCAGGGCGGAAATGTCCGACACTAGATGAGAGGGAGAAAGTTTAATAGAGATGTGCAGGACATTTTTTTTCACACAGAGAGGGGGGGGGGGGGGGGGGGGGGCTGGAACACATTGCCAGGGATGATAGTGGAGACAGATTTGATAATGGTGTTTAAGAGGCTTTTAGATAGGCATATGGAAGTGCAACAAACAAAGGGATATGGATCAGGCGGATGAGAACAACTTAACTTGGCCTCATGTTCAGCGCAAACTGTGTGCTGAAGGCCCTGTTCTTGCGCTGTACTGTTTGTTCTATGTTCTATCCAGGAATGCACCAACCTAGCTTTACTGTGTTACCTGTTTCGCCTTCTAAACAGATTAAACCTGCTCATTGCACCAATGTTTTCCAACTAATGGCTTTATCCCAAATGAACAGAGCAGACAGGTGAACTGCACCAGGGTAGAGGTTTTATCACAGTGTTCCAGATATTCTCACATGGCAATATTTTAACCAAAGCCAGCACACTTGCCTATAAGCCTAGGATAGTAATTCCTTTGTTTTATATGAAGCAAATTGGTGACAATAAATTAATGCTGAAGTTATTCTGAGAGCCCATGTTAAGTGGTATTGATACCCACCAACATTGGTAAATAGCCAGACTGGGACAAACTGATAGGTAAAGATGAACAGGCTTTCTACATCCAGTCTATAACGCAACATATAATTTGAGGTGACACTGAAGTATAAGATTGGCACCAAATGTGCCTGGAGCATTGAGGATCAGGGGAGGCTGGGAAATACTTTAAGGAAAATCAGAGATCTAGCGTGAAGCAAAACACTCTGATTAAAATGATAAAACCACCAAAAATCAAAGAGCATAGCTTTAGGGTGAGAAGAGCAAGGTTTAAAGAATATATGTGCGGAGGAAGTTTTTTTTCCCCCCCACAGAGGGTGGTGGTGGAGGCTGATATGATAGTGGCATTTAAGAGACTTTTAAATACTCATGTGGATATGCAAGGAAGAGAGGGATTGGGATCATGTGCAGGCAGATGAGATTAGTTTAACTTGGCATCATGTTCGGCACAGACATTGTGGAGCGAAGGGCCTATTCCTGTATCATACCATTCTATGTTCTATATAAAGCATAGTAGTGTTGGGAACATACATAGTATTGCTGCAAAAGCGTAATTAATATATGTTGCCACTCTGAAATATCGCCTCACTTGAAGACAGAAGAATTTTTTTTTTTAAACTGAAGACAGTTACTTTTTCAATTTAGTAAGAGAGCCAAAGAAAATGTAGTTAACAATCACTGTTATAGCTGGAGATCACTGTGCATTGCAGTGATTTATGATGTAAATCCAATTTCAAAGACTATTTGTATTATCCTATTTTGTAGCAGATTAAAGGGTGATTAAATGTTTCATCCATCTAGCAGATTATTTTAAACTCCCTACTCCATCTGTGAATAACAGCAAGTTGTTTTCAATCCAATATTGGACTTAGGAACAAAGGAAATGAACATCCAGGCTCAGCAAAGCATTTAAACTGAAGTGATGATCATGTCCCAGCACAGGGTACTAAACTATCATGCTCATGATGGAGTAAAGCACAAAATGCTGGAGTAGCAGCGCATCATACAGTATCTTTGGAGGACATGGATGGGTGACGTTTCGAGTCAGGATCTTTATCCAAACTGAAGCAGTGGAGGTCTGAAGAAGGATCCTCACTTAAAATGTTGCCTATCTATATCCTCCAGAGATGTTGCCTTGACCTGCTGAGATACACCAGTACTGTGTTTTACTCAAGATTTTAGCATTTGCAGTTCCTTGTGTATCCATGATACTAATGGAAATCAATTGCCTCATTTCCATTTTCTCTGAGATATCTCGCAAGCAAAATACCATCAAGCCACAAATACGTTGGACAAGTATAAGACCGTATAATAGACGTCTATTGAACTATTCCATTCTTATCTAGGGCTATTAGATCAGGGTTGGATTGTTGAGAGGAAGGGGCTTCTTGACAAACAACATTTATTTCAAATAAAACTTTCCTTTAGATTAAATAAACATGAATTTCTGATAAACTATGCAATCAGACAAGGACCAAGTTGGAAACAGGCAAGAGGCATCAAAAATCAATACAAAGTGTGCACTGTTAAGCAAACTTAAAAAGTGATAATAGTGTTACTGTAAATTATAATAAGAAAGTGGTGAATGCATTTCGTCAGTACTAAGTGGAGAAAGAGCAAAGTATTATTTAATTAGCTGTGAGTTGAATGAAGAAATGGAGGCACATGGCCTGAAACGTTGGTTTTGTGCACTGACTGAAACTATTTAAATATGATGCTAAATTTATGATTGATTTTGGAAAAATACACTTCAGTGTCGGAATACGAATTGTCGGATTCACGAGTATGTTTATGCTATGTTAAGATATGTTATACACAAATTAGTGTTGGATAGTGAGAATTCTGGAGTAACGAATGTCATATTAAAGGGGACTGACAAAAATTGGCATTCCAATAACTTGCATGATCATTTCTTCTTGTTGCAGCCAGGGAGTCACATATTTTTATACAACACAGTATGAAAACCTTAATTACTCCTTATAAGCATATTGAAGGTATGCCAATAGATAATAATATTCAATTACAATGTTCCTGCATAAATATTTAATAAGTTTGAACAAGGAGTCAAGATCTGAGAGACAGAAAAATATATAAATAACCAGATTAGATATGTAGTAGAGTGATGCTTTGTACAAGGATATTCTGGAGAAGAACATGGAAATAATTCTGATGAAACGAGGAGCTTTAAACTTGGCAAGTATCGCAACATCTCTGGAGGACAAGGAGGGGCGACATTTCAGGTCAGGACACTTCTTCAGACATAATAAATGGTCAGATGAAACGAGGAGCTTTAAACTTGGCAAGTATCGCAACATCTCTGGAGGACATGGAGGGGCGACATTTCAGGTCAGGACATGATTATAGCACTGATGACACTTTCACCGTTCTTGCAAATTTTTATTTTGGATCCATGAAGATATTTTAATGATGCTGCAACCTTTCATGCACTTGTGCACCAAACCCATTTACATTGTACAAGACGCTGGTGAGGCCACATTTGGAGTATTGTGTTCAGTTTTGGTCATCCTGCTACAGGAAGCATGTTGTTAAGCTGGAAAGAGTGCAGAGAAGATTCTTGAGAATGTTGCCAAGAATTGAGTGTCTGAGCTTCAGGGAGCAGTTTGGCAGGCTAGAACATTATTCCTTGGGGCACAGAAGGCTGAGGAGTGATCTTCTAGAGTTGTATGAAACCATGAGGGGAATAGATAGGGTGAATACACAGAGTCCTTTCCCTCGACTAGGGGAAATCAAGAACCAGAGGACATAGATTTAAGGTAAGAGGCGAACAACCTAATAGGTACCTGAGGTGCAACTTCTTCACACAGAGGATGATGGCTATATGGAACAAGCTGCCAGAGGAGATAGTTAAGGCAGATATTATAATGACATTTAAAAAACATTTGGACAGGGCCATGGATAGGAAACGTCGAGTGGATTATGGGCCAAATGGGAATGCGTGGGACTAGCATAGATGGGGCATCTTGCTCAGCTTGCGCGAGTTGGGCCAAAGGGCCCCGTTTCCGTGCTGCATGACTAACTTTACAAAATCAGTATTGGCCACTAGTGTTTGAACTGTTCAATTAAAATAACACACACATTTAAATAAGAATTTAAAAAAATCTTTTACCATTTCAATAGATCCATCCTTTGTATAATACAGGAAAATGTAACGTCGAATTAGACTTGCATTGGAATCATACCATTCCGCAATGAACGAAAATTGTTCTTCTTGGTTCTAAAAGGCAAAAATCACAAGAGAAATTTATCAAATCAAAAAAACATACTTTACAGTTTGTGCAGGCAGTCTGACGAAGGGTCCCGATCCAAAACGTCACATGCTTTTTCTCTAGAGATGCAGCCTAACCCTGCTGAGTTAGTCCAGCACTTTGTGTCCATCTATGGTATATACCAGCACATGCAGTTCCTTTCTACATCACAGTTTTACAGTTAGAAAAATGATTTACAAAATTAATTTCTCTAGTTAATAAAGCAAAATTGGTGCTGCTTTAAAATATTTAAAACTGAAGTGCAGTGGCATAATATGTATGCTAAGCTTGAATGAACAAACCACATACAGTAAGGCTCACATAATCAGTAAATGATTAACATGATTTAACAAATAAAAAACATCTTCGTTCCAAGTCTAGACATTTCAGAGGCATGTTATAGTGCAGAAATAAGATTTTATGCAGATTTTATGTAAGAGGAATGTAATGAATAATTTCCAAAATTTTAAACCAATACCAAAGTTATGTGCACACAAATATATTAAATCATCTCAGGCAATCTAAATTCCAATACAGCCTGATAACATTCAGTTCAATGTTGGTGATGAAAAACAAATCGCAACCAATATTAATCTAAATGTTGTAACTTTAGATATAATATTTTACATGCAAGTTCAACTTTACAACAAAGGGGCAGATGGTTAACTTACTTCCAACCATCCATCTGTGCAGCTATTGCCCAGCTACTTGCGAACACTAGCTCCTATACCAATTGCCCTGATAAAACTCCCACATCACGTTACTCTACGCACCAAGTAGAACAGCCTTGCAATAGTCAAGTGTTTTATTGTCATACAAACAAACAAACAAACAATAACAGTTCAAAAAGACAAAACCAATGCCAAGGCTATGCCGTTCAGAGCCTATTTGGAGGTTGTAGTGTTTAATAGCCTGAAGCCTGATCCCCGTGGTGAGCCCTGTCAACTGACCTCAGTCAGGCAAACGACAACAAACAGAGACAGCAGCAGCGCCACGGCTTGGCGCCAACCCGGACCATGCGCCCTTTTTAGGGCGGGCACCTACGGATTTCAAACCGAATGGCATCACCCTGCTGCAGACTTCTGCTGCCTCAAACGCAAGAAGAAGAAGAAACCTGTAGGGAAGAAGCTGTTCCTGAACCTGGACCTTACAGTTTTCAGGTTCTAATATCAATGTAACAGAACAAAATAATATTCAACAAAGCCGTAAACCATTTATTTTCTCCTCATGACACCCGAGTGAATGGAGTTAGAGGAAATTTTGTTTAAAGCCCAGGTTTAAAATGTCAGATTTCCAACATTTGCAGTTTCTTTAATTATCAATTAGCATCCAGAACAACGACCGGGTGGCGCAGCAGTAGAGTTGCTGCCTAACAGCGCTTGCAGCGCCAGAGACCCAGGTTCGATTCCGACTATCAGCGCTATATGTACAGACTTTGTACTTCTCCCCGTGACTACGTTGGTTTTCTCAGAGATCTTCGGTTTCCTCCCACATTCACAAAGACATACAGGTTTATAGGTTAATTGGCTTGGTACAAGTGGAAATTGTCCTTAGTGTGTGTAGGATAGTGTTAATGTGCAGGGATCGCTTGTCGGTACGGACTCGTTGGGCCAAAGGGCCTGTTTCCGTGCTGTATCTCTCTAAACTAAACTAAACAAAGCAAGCATGCATCACCTATCCATGATCTCCAGAGATGCTGCCTGACTATGCCCAGAGTTATTCCAGCACTGTGCCATTTAATTCACTAACTTAAGCATTCGCTATTGCAAAATCCACAGACTTGTCAAGAATGCACCCAAAACTTGAGTGGGCAGGGAATGCTGAGAAGAGAAGGATTAAAAAATCTATACAGGGTTCCTTCGTTTTCCAACTAGAGGCACAGATTACAAAATAGAGCAATTATTTTAAAGCTTCTGAAAACTCTGGGTCACCTACAACTGATCCAGTTATGGGCACAATAGTTTAAGAATGGTATCATTTTTTATTTATTTTTTAAAGTATTTTATGGATTGAATAGAATAATACCAGAAAGAGATAGATAAGCTATGGTTATTTTCCTTACAACATGAATAGATAATGCTAAATTTTAAAGTCATACTCAAAATAATGGATGGGTGAAAAAAATAAACTTTTCAGTAACAGACAGATTAGTGGTCACAGGACACAAAGTTTTTAAGTAATTTGTGCAGCACGGAGGCGCAGCGGTAGAGTTGCTGCCTTACAGCGGCAGAGATTCAGGTTCAATCCTGACTACAGGTGTTGTCTGTACAGAATTTGAACATTCTCCCTGTGAATGCATGGGTTTTGCCCTGGTGTCCCGTTTCTTCCCACAGTCCAAAGGCATACACGTTTGTAGGTTAATTGGCTTTGGTATAAGTGTAAATTGTCCCTATTGTGTAGGATAGTATTAGTGTATGGAATGATCGCTGGTCAGCACAGACTCAGTGGGCCGAAGGGCCTGTTTCCGCACTGTATATCTATAGTAAAGTAAAATTAAAACCAGACTGAATTTATAATAAATTATAATAATCTACAAAGCAGATGGGGAAAGTTTCATTAATAATGAGAAAGAATAGGATAAAAATTCATTGGGAAATAATGAGGTGCAAATGGGAAAAAAGGCTATGACATGATATGCATGATATTGCAAAGGGAGACGAGGCAGCCTACAGAGAGGAAGTCCTGAAGTTGACAACCTGGTGCTCAGAAAACAATCTGGCTCTGAACACCAGGAAAACAAAAGAGCTCATTGTCGACTTCAGGAGGCACAGCACCGACTTAGTCCCCCTACACATTAACGGCGAGTGTGTGGAGAGGGTCAACACCTTCCGGTTTCTCGGCATCCATATCGCTGCTGATATCTCCTGGACGGACAACACGACGGCGGTCATCAAGAAGGCTCAGCAGCGGCTGCACTTCCTGAGGGTCCTCAGGAAGCACAACCTGGACTCTAACCTGCTGCTGACCTTCTACCGCTCGTCCATCGAGAGCCTGCTGACATACTGCATTACAGCATGGTATGGCAGCTGCACCATGGCAGACAGGGAGAGGCTTCAGAGGGTAACCAGGACAGCGCAGAGGATCATTGGCTGCCCTCTCCCCTCCCTGATGGACATCTACACCTCCCGCTGCCTTAGCAGGGCAAAGAAGATCACCAAAGACAGCTCCCATCCTGCGTTTGGACTGTTCGACCTGCTGCCCTCTGGAAGGCGCTATAGGTGCATCAAATCCAGGACAAACAGACTCAGGAATAGCTGCTTCCCGAGAATTATATCTACCATAAATTCAAATCCACACATGCACTGACTACACCGCCCAACACGGACTTCCATCTGTATATATGTATGTAGCGCCGTAGAATTTGTGCACCTATTACCCCCCCCCCCCCCCATCTCCCTTCTGTTTTGTTTTTCTGTTTCTTGTTTTTTGTGTAAAATTGTATGTATGCACTGAGTACGAGCAGCTTTCAGTTTCACTGTACATGTATAGTGACAATAAATGGCATATCATATCGTAGCTCTTTCCTAGAGCAATCACTTTGACATGACCTCAACTTTTTAAAATATAAATACATAATCATAAAGGCAATTTTAACACAACCAATACAACAGTAAAACTATCACTATCTGATTATTCAGAAACCCTGATAGTTCACCATCTGGATAACATAGATACATAGAAAATAGGTGCAGGAGTAGGCCATTCGGCCCTTCGAGCCTGCACCGCCATTCAATATGATCGTGGCTGATCATCCAACTCAATATCCCGTACCTGCCTTCTCTCCCTTTAGCCACAAGGGCACATCTAACTCCCTCAAAACCAACGTAACGTAATGGCAGAGTAAGTATCAAATTCAACTTGATTCTTATTTTGATAAAGTGTTAGATACTGCTAGTATGTATTAGTTCAGTATATTATTTTTCTTCAAAATAACTGCAAATAACACTGAAAATTGAAGCCATTGATCATAACTAATGAAAAAGTCTGGGCATCTACTTCATTTTTTGGGAGATTCTGTATTTAGTTTTTTTTTGTAACAATCCACTTAATGTTCCCCTCTTGAGAAATATTAATGTAACAAATAATTTCTCTCCAGAATTTTAGTCAAAATGCTGTATTGCAAGTTAAAAACTGTCAGATGTTCAATGCACAACAATCTCAACGATTCATATTTTTTGGGTGCATTATGACTGATGACTTATTAAGCATGGCATTCAGATATAATCCACAATAATCTGACACCATGCCAGACCACTAACGAATAATTTTAAATTTCTAAGCCATAAGTGACAGGTTCTGCCTCCTAAATAGCACGAGAGCTCTTAATGCTGCAACTTCAAAGCTCCAATTAAAATATTTCATGACTACATTGTTCCAAACATTTGTTATTGTACAACAAAATCTACTTGATTATTCACTCTGTAACAGTGCACTATAAAATATAAATTATGAATGCTCCACCTGTTTTTAAGTGAAAATAAAAATGTCAATTTTAGACCATTTTTATTATTTTAACTTAAAATTGCATTTAGTGACCATTGTCACTAAAATAAAATCAGCCATAAATACTACTAGCACGTCACCCCTCACATCTTACAAACTTTCATCTAATCACTCAAAACCACATCACGTACTCTTTTGCTGATGAAGCAGTATATTTTGTGTCGTGACCAGCGGGGACACTGAGAAATAATTCAAAGTTCAAAACTAAATGTAAGTTTGAAGGTTGACAAAACCAAAATAAACAACAGAGACTGAGAAAACAGAAGAGAAGAATGCAAGACCATTGGAAATTGAGGGGGAGCGAGGCAGCCTACAGTACAACGAAGGACAAACACACCAGATAAGGAGGATTTTTGAAGTTTGATTTTACATTAAAAGTTGCATTTTCTACTGTTAAGCATTCAGTACTATTTTTTTCTTAATACCCTCAACTATTAGCCAGGTGCTTTTTGGCAATATAAGCAAAGGAGTCGTGTTTTAATCTTTTGAGATTATAGAGTGGTAAACCTAGAAACAGGCCCGTCGGCCCAAAACATCTATGCCAAACATCATGCCTACCTAGGCCAATCCATCTTATCTGCGTTAATTCTATATTCTTGCTCATTCAGATACCTGTTCCGATGCCTCTTAAATGTTTCTGCCTCCAGCTCATTCCAGATACCAATAACTCTTTATATGAAATGTTTACCCCTCAGATCCCTTTTAAAGCACCTCCTCCTCATCTTAAACCAGTTTTAGACACCTCTACCAAGGGAAAAGGACTTTGGCTATCTACACAAGTTGAAGGACATGCAAGAGAATGCTTCCAGCAATACTGACATGAATACTTGTAGCCAACAACAATATCAAATGATGACAGGTCCACCACTGATTTTCCAGCACCCTTGGTTCCAGAGCGTTTCTGGATTATCTGTATTGCCAGACCAACAGAGGACATGAATCAAGAAGTAATGCTCCTTGTCTCTTAACAAATTAAATCTTTGGCTCTTCCCGAGATATCCTATTGACCAATTTTATTCCATTGAATACAAATTCATACTTTAAACAGAAATACAAACTGTAAATGCATATGTTGTTAAATTTGCCGCATACTGCAATATGTAAACCATTTGATTTCAACGAGATAGCAATTTTGCTATTTCTCCTTGAAAACACTAAGCAGTAGTTGACCTAGGGATATTCGAAAGCTTTTCAGTGATAATGACTGGAACATTCAACACCCAAACTTAAAGAATTAGAATCCAAACAGTGATGTTGCTCAATTCATAATCAGAGTTTAACCTAGCAGGAATTCTAGCATGTCACCTCAGGAAAGGAGAAAATAATGCTGCACAAACCAGTTACTGCAGCTTTGACATTCCCTTCCCCTTCAGGTGTTAAATGCCCTTGGTCAAATGGTTTCACGAGCCTCAATTCAGAAAGTCTTCAGCACTAAGCTAACTCTTAAACACTCAAATTCAGCACTGTATACTTAAAGTTAGGTATTGCCTTAGCCACTGAGTTCCTACAGCACTTTGTATTTTGCAAAAGATACTAGCATATGCAATTCCTTGTGTTTCTACCTAAAGATATGGTGTCTTTGAAATATTTATATCAGCTTCCTCATTTAATTCAATTCAATTCAATTCAACTTTAATGTCATCGCACAAATACAAGTATGAGTACACCGAAATGCAGTTTTTCGTCAGTCCGTAGTAGTTGTACATAAAAAAAAAAAAAAAAAAAAAAAATAGAAAGAGAGAAGATACAGAATAATCAGGAAATACAGAATAATTAAACAATGGGGACGGAGGGACCAGAGAAATCTATCGGCGGGACTCCGAGTTCAGCAGTGTGATTGTATTGTTGTAGAAGCTGTTCCTCATCCTACTAGTACGTGATCTGAGGCTCCTGTACCGCCTCCCTGATGGGGGGAGGGCAAACAGTCCATGGTTGGGGTGTGAGGGGTCTTTGATGATCTTCCCAGCCTGTCTCAGATACCGTTTTCGGTGGGGGGCATCCATGGCAGGGAGCAGGGCACGGATGATGTGCTGCGCGGTTTTCACCACCCGTTGTAGTGCCTTCTTATCCGCAGCAGTGCAGCTGCTGTACCATACCGTGAAGCAGGTGGTCAGGATACTCTCTATGGTACAGCGGTAAAAGTTGGTCAGGATCCGGGGGGACAGGTGGGCTTTCTTGAGCCTCCTCAGGAAGTAAAGGCGCTGCTGTGCCTTTTTGATCAGCTTGGAGGTGTTGAGGGACCAGGACAAATCCTCCGAGATATGTACTCCGAGGAATTTATAGCTGGAGACGCGCTCCACCTCAGTCCCGTTTATATGGATGGAGGTATGACTGCCTCCTCTGGTCTGTCTGAAGTCAACAATAATCTCCTTCATCTTTTTGGAGTTGAGGATGAGGTTATTGTTGGCACACCAGGCTGTCGGGTGCTGGATCTCCTCCCTGTAGGCTGACTCATCGTTGTCGCTGATCAGTCCTACTACCGTGGTATCGTCAGCAAACTTAATAATGGCGTTGGATCCGTACTTTGGGATGCAGTCGTGGGTGAAGAGGGAGTAGAGGAGAGGGCTGAGCACACAGCCCTGTGGCACTCCGGTGTTCAGTGTTATAGTGGAGGAGGTGAGATTATTGACCCTAACAGACTGTTAGTGAGGAAGTTCAGTGTCCAGTTGCAGAGGGAGGTGGAGATGCCAAGTCCACTGAGTTTGGTGATCAAGCTGGCGGGGATGACAGTGTTAAAGGCAGAGCTGAAGTCAATGAACAGCAGCCTGATGTAGGAGTTGTTGTAGTCCAGGTGGGTCAGGGCAGAGTGTAGGGCCGCCGATATGGCGTCCCCTGTAGACCTGTTGGTCCGGTAGGCAAACTGATGGGGGTCCAGTGTGGGGGTGAGGCAGGCTTTGAGGTGAGCCAAGATCAGCTGCTCAAAGCACTTCGCGATGACAGGGGTGAGTGCCAATGAAATCGTTGAGACTCCCTGTAGCTGACTGTTTGGGCACTGGCACGATGGTTGATGTCTTGAGGCAAGTGGGGACAACACCCTGGGCCAGTGAGAGATTGAAAATGTCGGCGAGGACTGGGGATAGTTGTCCAGCACATGCCCGAAGCACCCGGCCACGGATGCCATCGGGGCCGGCAGCTTTGCGCTCATTCACCTTGCTCAGTGCATCTTGTACAGCAGAGGTGGAGAGGCTGAGAGGTTGTTCATTCGGGGGTGGAGCAACTTTAATGGCTGGGGTTTTGTTGTCCCGGTCAAAGCGAGCATAGAAGTGGTTTAGCTCGTCAAGCAGGGTGGCGTTGTCTGGGGGAGGGGTGTTAACTTTCTGGTAATCGGCAAGGGATTTGATTCCTTGCCACATGCGCCTGGGGTCAGAGTTGTTGTGGAAATGCTCCTCAATCCACCGTTTATGATTGAGTTTAGCATTCCTAATTCCCATTTTCAGATTGGCCCTGGATGAGCTGTATCCCTCAGCGTCGCCAGATCTGAAAGCGGCGTCGCGAGCCTTCAGTAGGAGTCTGACCTCCCTGCTCATCCACAGCGTCAGGCAGGGTTCAAGCAATTCTCCCAAAGCCTATGCTAATATTTAAAGGTTCAATCCAAATGTCTGTTTATTGTCACGTGTACCAATTAGTCAATTAGAATCACAAAAAATGGTATCTAATCACCACAAACAGAAATGTGTGTGTGTGTAGAAAAGATTTGCTCTACTACTTTGTGCTACTGCTGCAAAATAATAACATCAAAGCAATAAACATCTTGTACAACAAAATGTAGAACAATCAAACCTGTTAGGTCACATTCTGAAATGTCAATAATACTCTGGATTCTGAAATGAGCACAAAGCAAGGTAGTTATATTAGACTGGCAGGCATGCATTTATTAGTTCATGTGAACTGGTACAAATTAATAGTTTTGCAACTGCATTTATTTATTTTTACATATTTGTACCATTTCATATTAATTAATAAATGCATGCCTGTATGTAATAATAAATATAACAGCATTAGAAAATGTACTCAATCCATATTTATTGGTGTTAATCCATAAACTCCAAAGAAAAGAATATAGTGCTGGAAATGACAGGGCCAAATGGAAAGTAAATGACCCAGGTCATCTGCATATGCTATAAAGGAATGTAAAATTGGTGACAAGAATCGCTGACATTTAAAATAAAATACGTAAATTTGAATTTTTAAGAAGTCTGTCCAAATTAAGTTTGAGAGATAAGAAACCAAAGAATACATGTCCAGAAAAATGTGATTCTTGCACAATAATAACTGAAGTGAATCAAGTACAATTTGAGAATGCCTATCACTATAATCTATACTAAACAACAGTGCATATGGGCAGGAACAAAGCAAGGATGAAATATCATATTGAAAGTATTTGGAGACTGGAGACCAATGTGGGTTACCAGAGACAGAAAGATACACAAAGACAAGAACTTTGTACAGGATAAATTCAATAAGCAATAGAAGAAAGCAAATCAAGAGGGCATGGAAAACGCAAGTTTAGAATTGGTGGCCTTGTGATAGAATGAATATAGATTTGGAAATAGCTTGCAGTCAGATGCAAATCAATAAATTTGCTTCATCGTGACTGAAAAGAAAGATAAAACAGGTGAGAAGGCAAGGAGTCATGATGTTGATCAGGGATAATAATTATTGTTTCCAATCAATCTGAAAAGGATGTTGGACAACCAGTTGACAAATGTAAACCGCTTGAGAGATACCGAGGCATCTTCAATATGTGAAATAAAGCGGACTCCGCTTACATAACATAGGGGTTGAAAATCATACGGGTTAAAAATCAATAATACAAAAACAAAAATCGGACAAATGAAAAACAATAAATTCAGTGGATGAATCATTGAAATTTAATATAAATTATATACCAAAATTCACAATAAAAGATTATGTACTTAATTTTCTACTTTTAATTAATTTGTTTATTACAAATAAAAACAGCAAGACAAATTGGTAAAATGTCGCTCTCATGCATCTAGAATCGTTTCTGTATGTTATTACTAAAAGTATGAACAATGCGCCAAGTATTACAAAGAAAGACTCCAAGTCCACACTGTGGAATCCAGTTCCACAGTTCTCCACATTGTTTCCCTTTTGAGATCATACCTTCCCTAGCCACAATGGGCATTTGTGGCCAGCCGGGATTAGTCGTGGTGTTTTCTTGCCTACAGCTCTTCACCCCTTCCCCACCCCATACTTTCAATCTTAAGATGGGTCCTGACACAGAATGTCACCCATCCTTCTTCTCCAGAGATATTGCCTGACTTGCTGAGTTACTCCAGCACTTTGTGTCTATCTTTGGTATGAACCAACATCTGCAGTTCCTTCTTTCCAAGCCAAGTTTAACAACATAAGTTGTTCTGACTTGCACGTTATTGTCTAGTACCACACCATACATCTCATTTATAATTAAGTGAAGAAGTCATTGTGTGGCAAGTTATTCCCAAATTGTTTAGAATTACTCTGCATCCAATGCAATGCAAAAATGTCGTAATGGATGCTGAAATTATTTAGATACCTTTTATGGAAACAATGATACTGCACTTGTTGGTGCAGTTACATTCTCATATGGTCATGTGATAGTAGAATTAGGCCATTCGGCCCATCAAGTCTACTCCGCCATTCAATCATGGCTGATCTATTTCTCCTTGCCAACCCCATTCTCCTGCCTTCTCCCCATAACCTCTGACACTTGTACTAATCAAGAATCTATCTATCTCTGCCTTAAAAATATCAATTGACTTGGCCTCCACAGCCTTCTGGCAAAGATTTCCGGATTCACCACCCTCTGACAATAAAGACATTTCTCCTTATCTCCTTCCTTAAAGAACATCCTTTAATTCTGAGGCTGACGTCTAGTCCTCGACTCTCCCACTAGTGGAAACATCCTCTCCACTTCCACTCTATCCAAGCCTTTCACTATTCTGTATGTTTCAATGAAGCCCCCCCACCTCCCCCTCATTCTTCTAAACTCCAGTGAATACAGGCCCAGTGCTGACAAATGCTCATCATAGGTTAACCTACTCATTCCTGGGATCATTCTTGTAAACCTCCTCTGGACCCTCTCCAGAGTCAGCACATCCTTCCTCAGATATGGCGCCCAAAATTCCTCACAATATTTCAAATGTGGCCTTGCCACCCACCGCCTTATAGAGCCTCAAAATTACATCCCTGCTTTTGTATACAGTCTCTCTTGAAATAAATGCTAGCATTGATTTAGCTTTCTTTACTACTGATTTGACTTGCAGATTTACTTTTTGGGAATCCTGAACCAGCACTCCCAAGTCCCTTTGCACCTCCGATTTCTGGATTTGCTCCCCATTTAGAAAATAGGATTTTCTTTATTCCTACTCCCAAAATGCATGACCCCACACTTTGCTACACTATATTCCATCTGCCACTTCGTTGCTCACTCTCCCAACCTGTCCAAGTCCTTCTTTCTCTACACTTCCTGCCCCTCCACCTATTTCCGAAACATCTGCAAACTTGGCCACAAAGCCTTCAATCCGCTCGTCCAAATCATTAATATAGTGAAGAGTAGTGGCCCCAACACCGACCCTTGCATAGCTCCACTAGTGACTGGCAGCCAACCAGAAAAAGCTCCCTTTATTGCCACTCTTTGTCTTCCGCCATTCAGCCAACTGGCTAACGATTATAGTATCTGCCCTTTGATACCATGGGCTCTCATCTTCCTTAGCAGCTTAACGTGTGGCCTTATCAAAAGCTTTCTAAACAACATCCACTGACTCCTTTGTCTGTCCTGCTAGTTGCTTCTTCAAAGAATTCCAGCAAATTTGTCAAGCAAGACAAATTGTGCAATATTTTATCGTGGTCATTAAAATTGTAAAAGTCAGTCATTCTTAAATAAAACCAAACTGCAGTAACGTACTCATCAAATCAAGTAGCATCTGTGGAGAGAAGAACTTTTCAGATTGATGTCTGTTCTTCAGAAATACGAAGAGGACATCTCACAATTGCTTTGACACTTTAAAAAAAAGTTCATGGAACATTGGTGGTAATGTTGCTATTTATTGTTTATGCCTAAATGCCCCTGAGCTGAAGTAACATTGGTGAGTTTGAAATTACAAACATGCCAGGCTGGGTGAAGGTGGCAGGTTTCCTTTCCAAAAGATATTAATAAACAAAATGGCTTTTACGGGAATGCAACCAACTAGACATGCATGGAGGGTTGACACAAAAACCCAGAGTAAGTCAGCGGGACAGGCAGCATCTCTGGAAAGAAGGAATGGGTGATGTTTTGGGTCTAGACCCTTCTTCAGACATTGAAGGCTAACAGATATCAGACATGTAAATACTTGTTGAGGAATGGAGTCTGTTGGAGAAGTAAATAATTAGTTTGTGTACGAAGGAACTGCAGATGCTGGTTTACACCGAAGATAGACACAAAATGCTGGAGTAACTCAGCGGAACAGGCAGCATCTCTGGAGAGAAGGAATGGGTGATGTTTCGGGTCGAGACCCTTCTGCAGACTGAGAGTCAGGGAGAGGGAAACTAGAGTTATGGAAGGGAACAAAGAAAATGTAAGTTGTGAAAAGGACAGATCAAAGCAGAGGATGAACAAGGAAATGTAGAATGGTTCATTGTTGGCTATGGGGAAGATGATAACGAGGCATACAAACAGTAAAATTAATCAGGAGGACAGTGAAACTAGTCAGAGAACCAGGATGGGACAGAGAGAGAGGGAAAGCAAGGATTACTTAAAGTTAGAGAAATCAATATTCATACTGCTGGGTTGTCAGCTGCCCAAGCAAAATATGAGGTGCTGTTCCTCCAATTTGCTTTTGGCCACGAGCTGACAGTGGAGGCCCAGGACCAGAAAGGTCAGTATGGGAATGGGAGGGGGGAGTTAAAGTGTTTAGCAACCATGAGATTGCGTAGGCCCAGGCAGATTGAGTGAAGATGTTTGTCGGATGCATTGGTCTTTGTAATCTTAACAATGCTGATGGTGTCGGAACTAGGTCAAAAGGATTGGATTTTTGCAATGAGTAAGGGGGGTTAATCTTGAATATTTGCTCAATGACAACGTTGGTTGCATGCTTTATTGCTGAGGACACTTGTAGTGTGTGTGACTTTCACTCTCCCACAGCCAACTAGCCAAGTTTGTCAAGAGCCATAAAAAAAAGCCTTCACTTCTGTTGCACCTTTCCCAACTCAGGGTGATCAAAGTTGCTGCTGCTGTTTCTTTATGACAACGGTAACTACATCTCAAAGTTGAAATATTTATGAGGTGCAGTTACTACTGTAACAAGGAAAAGGCAGAGGTCAATTTGTACAGTCTGACAAACAAGATAACAACCAAATGATTTATTAATCTGTTCTAGTAAAGTTGATTAAGGAAAAATACAGGGCAGGATTACAGAGAGTAATTCCTCCAGCCTTTGAAATAATATTGTGGGAGTCTTGAACATGAACCCAGACAGGGACTTATTTTAAAATCATATCTATTCAAAACGTCGTATTTCTGATACATTCATTTTATCAAGTCAACAGGCTCCATTTCTGGGGCTTAAGCCCATAGCCTATTGACTCAGAAATATGTGTGACATCACTAAGCAAAGACTATATGGACCATCAATGAGGGTTGCTCATGCCACCTGGATGCCAACATGTCACTTATATGGTCCAAGTGGAAAATAGAGATTAACGACCACTGTTGCAAAGTTAGCATCATTACCACTCCTTAATTAATAAAAGCAGCATTTCATTTGTACCTAATACCTAGAAAAAGCTCCCATCATTACATACTCAATTAGCTGAGAAGGTGATGTATCAGGAGTGTATGGACAGTGGTTTTGGAAAAAGAGCATTTAAAACTCAGGACAGTTTTTCCCACTTTTCATACAAGCACCCACCACGTTCTCCTAACCAGTCTCTACTTCCTCCTCCTCCGGCTCATTCCATATGCCCACCAACCTTTGTGTAAAAAATGCTGCCCCTCAGGTCTCTATTAAATCTTTTCCCTCACACCTTAAACCTATGTCGTCTGGTTCTTGATTCCCCTAGTCTAGGCAAAAAGACATTGCGCACTTGCCCATTCTGTTCCTTTCATGGTCTTAGACACCTCTATAACATCACCCCTCATCCACCAGCGCTCCAAGGAATAAAGTCCTAGCTTGCTCAACCTCTCCCAGTATGCTCAGGCCCTCGAGTCTTGGCACATCCTCGTAAATCTTCTCTGCACCCTTTCCAGCTTAACATCATCCTTCCTATAACAGGATTACCAAACCTGAACACAATACTCTAAATATGGCCTTGCTAATGTCTTCTACCACTGAAATATGACCTCCCAACTTCTCCACTCAGTACTCTGACTGATGAAGGCCAATATATTGAAACTACACGTTGTTCTTGGCTACCCTATCTACCTGTGATGTAACTTTCAAGGAACTATGTCCCTGCATTCTTAAATCCCTCTGCTCTACAACACTCCCCAGAGCCCTGCAATTCACTGTATATGTCCTGCCCTGGTTTGAGCTCTCAAATGCAACACCTCGCTCTTCTCTATGTTAAACTCCACTAACCATGCCTCAGCCCACCTGTCCTACCGATCAAGATTTTACTGCTATTTTTGACAACCATTTTCGCAATCTCCAACACTATGATCTTTTGGCAATCTGCCACTGCAATTTCTTGCGCCATTCACAATTAATATGATCAAAAGTCCGGGGCTCTGGGCCAGTGGACGACATCTTCGGGAGCTCGCAGGTCACAGGCTGGTGCCTGTTTTCTGGAGCTCCCACGGTAACAGCTGCGTCCGCTGGACTGGAGGGTGGCAGCTTCGACCACCCCAGGCCGCGGAGCTTGAACCGGCCCGATCGCGGAGCTCGGTTGAGCCGCGGGACTGATTACCATCCGCCGGTGGGGTAACAACATATCGCCTCAGCGCAGAGGGAGAATGAGGAGGGAAGAGACAGTAACTTTAAGACTTTTGCCTCCATCACAGTGAGGAGGTGCCTGGTGAACTCACTGTGGTGGATGTTAATTTGTGTTTATTGTGTGTTTTGTTGTTTATTATTATATGTATGGCTGAAGGCAACGACATTTCGGTCAGATCGAAAGGTCTGAATGACAAATAAAGGATCTAATCTAATCTAATCTAGTATGGAAATCCACCATTGCAGCTAACCAATCACCAGATTTACGGGGAAGGTGTTGCGGGAAAGCAAATGCAAGAAACACCGTGAAAGTATGTCTCTGATTTAAAGCAGAACTACCAAAAGCAAATGTCATATTCTCTGATCAGAGATTGACTCAAGCAAGTATACCTTAATTGGGAAGAGCAGGTCTAACATGTGCTGCAGGCCAGTTTCTGCACGTGGCCATCTCTGTCTTCAGACAACACATGGAGATGTGTAAGTGATATAAAAGGCATGTGTTATGCACATTTGGATATCACAGTTCTGGTTCCAGTACCTCCAAGTACAAGCGACGTGGAGATCCAAGAAAGGAAATAATTATCGGAGATTCACACCCAGATTGTAGTTCACAAATAATTTTCCACTTTTGTACAAACTTGGTAGTAAATCTTGACTTAAATTATTAGAAGGGCAGTGCAATATGTTGCAATATGTAATAAAATATCTATATAAAAACACATACTGCCTTTTACTACACAAAGGAGAAAGTTTAATACCTATAAATTGTGTTAAAGTGCTTTCTACAAAACCAGCCTCTACTTTCAATTTTATATATTTTCATTCCAGTCTCATAACATCATGCGATCAAAAATACTGCACTTTTTAGCAATCAACCATTTTCAAATGACCTTCAGGGAAACAGAAGATGTATAGCAAAGTGAGAGAGGAATTGTGTTACCAATAAAATGAGTAAATGCTGCCATCCAGTGACATAAATTATGGTCTTCACTGTGAAATATACCAAAATACTGTCAAATTATTTTGGAAACCAGATAATTATTGAGTCAGAGAGTCAGAATCATATCACAGAAACAACCCCTTCGGCCCAACTGGTCCATGTTAACCAAGATGCCCCATCTAAGCTGGTCCCATTTGCCAGCATTTGGGCCATATCCCTTTAAACCCTACGTGCAGGAAAGAACAGCAGATGCTGGTTTAAATCGAAGGTAGACACAAAATGCTGGAGTAACTCAGTGGGACAGGCAGCATCTCTGGAGAGAAGGAATGGGTGACATTTCGGGTCGAGACCCTTCTTCAGACTGAAGAAACGACCCGAAACGTCACCCATTCCTGTATCTTCCCTACAAACCCTCCCTGGTTTCCAAGTGTCTTTTAAATGTTATTATAGTACCTGCCTCAACTACCTCCTCTGGCAGCTTGTTCCATATACCCACCACTCCAAGTGATTCGTAGTGTAGAGATACTGTGGGGAAACAAGTCTATGCCAACAAACAATCACTCTTACACTAGTTCTATCCTACACACTAGGGAGAATTTACAACAGCAATTAACCTACAAACGTGCATGTCTTTGCAATGTGGGAGGAAAGTGGAGGACCTGGAGGAAACCCACCCGACCACAGGGAGAACGTACAAACTCCATACAGACAGGACACATAGTCAGGATCGAACCTGGGTCTCTGGCGCAGTAAAACAACTCCACTGCTGCGCCACTGTGCCGCCAAATTATGTTGAGGCTTATTTGCTCACTGATAAGAGATTTTTTTCTAATTTGTGGATGAACTCATCAAATAGTTTTTCAATTTTAAGAAATCTTTTCTAAGTTATTTCTAACCAGCAAGCTTTTTTTCTCCACAGTGAAAAAGTCAGGCTGCCATTAAATCTAATAGATTTGTTCAATTCTCTAGTATACTATTCAAGTACAACATGCCAAAATGAGTACTGACAAGATATCTGGACTGACCTGAATCTTTTCCTCACCCAATGTCTGTAAAAAACATCCTATATTTACACAGATTTATAATGAGGAGTCAATTAACAATGAGGATGAGGAAAGCTAATGATTTTTTTGCTGTGAGGAATCATAGCCACAGAACTCTACAGCATGGAAACACGCCCTTCAGCCCACCTTGTCCAAGTTGGCAAATTGGGGTAGTCCCATTTTCCTACATATGGCCCATAGCCCTCGTAACCCTTTCAATCCATGTATCTGTCTTTTAAAAAGTCAAGCTCACAGAACTTGCTCTCTGTGACTGGATCCTCAACTTGCTCATCAACGGACCGCAATCTGTACCTTCCTCCTCGAGAACCATCAGCATAGGAGCACCTCAAGGCTGCATGCTCAGTCCCGTCTGCATGCTCAGTCACTCTATTCTTATAACTGTGTAGCCAGACGCAGTTCCAACTCCATCTTCAAATTCATCGACACCACCATTGTTAGATGATGATTCAAAGTATAGGAAGAGATTGATCAACTGACCAAAAGTGCCAAAACAACAACCTTGCTCTCACGTCATTAAAACCAAGTAACTGATTGTTAACTTTGAAAGCGGAAGATCCATAAACCTGTCATCATCGACTGAACGATGGTGGAGAGTCAAAAGCATCACATTTTTGGGCATGCCAATCTCTGTCCTGGACCCAGCATATGGATGCAATCATGAAGAAAGCCCACCAATGCCTCTACTTCTTTAGATGATTAAAGAGATTTGGTATGTCAACAAATACTCTCTTGAACTTCTACAGATGTACAGTAGAAGGCATATTGACGGGTTGCATCATATTTTGGCAACTCGGATGCCCAGGAACAAAGAAGTTTGCAAAATGTCCCTATTATCCAATGTCTTCTAAATCTGGATATGGTGCAAAAAGTGATGAACACTGCCCAGTCCAGCACGGGTACTGATCGTCCCACCGACAAAGGGATCTACACAAGTCTCTGCCTCAAATAAGCAGCCAGCATCATCAGAGACCCACACCATCCTGGCCACACTCTCATTTTACTCCTGCTACAGGAAGAAGGTATAAGAGGCTGAAAGCTGACATCCAGGTTCAGAAGCAGATATATACCGTTTTTACACATATATATAGTACACTATAATGAAAAACAAAACAGTTCAGAAGATATATACTGAACTTTTTTTGTTGTTGATTATGGAGTACTATGTTTAGATATCTGTTGTGCTGCTGTATGTCTCATAGTTCCGCTTCGGGACATGTGACAATAAAACACTTTTGACTCTAATTGTATCAGTTTCTATAGCATTTGGGTATGAAGTTTAATATAGAACATAGAATACTAAAGCACAAGAACAGGCTATTCGGCCCACAAATCAGTGCCAAGCATGACATCAAGAAACATCACTTATCCACCTGCACATACCCTTAATTTCACCATTCCCTGCATATCCATAAGCCTAACCAAAAGTCTTCTAAATGCCATTAATGAATCTGCTTCAACCATCACACCTGGCAACAATGCCTTCCAAGCACTCACCACCCTCTGTGTACATTTTTTTTTTAATTGCTCCGCACATCTCCTTTATACTTTGCCCCTCTCACCTTCAGTATTTGATTTTTCCATCCTGGGAAAAAGATTGTGACTCTCTACCCTGTCTATGCCTCTCATAATTTTGTATACAATCTTGAAGTGTTTTGTTCGTAGAAAATGCTCATAAAAGGAACAGCTTCATGCAGTTAATAATAATAATAATAATAATAAATTTTATTTTCGGGCACCTTTCAAATCTCAAGGTCACCTTACAAAGATTAAACAGAAGAGAAAGAAAAAACATATAGTCGGAGAAAAATAAATAATAAGGACATCATCAATACACAAATTAAAGATAGAAATCGCTCCAAAGACACAAAATCAAAAAATCAAAAAAAAACACAATGTGAAGAGAGAGCAGCGGCAGCTAAAGCGCGCCAGCGTCCACTCTCTCTTCCGACAGCCATCTTGGACACAGACTAACAAAGTACCTTACACACAGAAAAATCATCCCCCCACAGTGGTTACCACTGTGGGGGAAGGCACAAAAGTCCAGTCCCCAACCCCAGTTCTCCCAAAAGTCAGGCCTATTAAGGCCACCGCTGTTGCCTCAACGGAGGCCCGATGTTCCTGGCCGTTCTAGCCGGGTGGTCTTGCCCCGGCGTCGGGAGAGTCCTCACAGCGGCTGGGCCACCTGGAACGGCCGTTTCCTAGCAGGGGATTGTCAGCTTCCGAAGCCGACAAGGATGCACCGATTTGGAGCTCCCAGGCTCCCGATGTTAATGTCTGCGCCGCCCGCTCCGCTCCGCAGACCCGCAGCCCGGAGGTGTTGCTCTCGGCGGTCCAGCTCACCAGAGCTCCAGCGCGTCGATCCAGCGCGGCGACCCAGGCAAGGTATCACCCGCTCCGCTCCGCGATGGCGCTCCAGCGCTGAGCCGCCACCGAAGCCGAGGTGCTGGGCGGTCCCCACCAGGAAACGGCGCTCCAAGCCCGCTGGTAGGCCACGAGGACGGGTCGACGGGCAGCCCAGAGAAAAAGCTGCCTCACCGACCAGGCAGGGACCTAGAAGTAAGGTTACTTCCTTCCCCCCACAATAAGAAGTCAATTTCTCCGAAAAAAACGACGAACAAAACTAACTAAAAACTGGAAAAAAAAGGAATTAAATGGACGGCTGCTGGTTAGCAGCCGTTCCCCAAGATGGCTCCTCCTCCGAGTTAGGACATTCCCTGCCCTCTGTTGAGTTAGTCGATTTCAGCAGAGAAATTAGGCTGTTGCAGCAAGAGAGGAGAAAGAGTGGAAAGAGTTTTGCATCTTATTCTTGTTCACAATCTACTGAAATCTTCAGACAGTTCAGTAACTCCAATTTTCAAACTCTAAGCTATCAACAACTAGAGAACAGTTCTGACCTACTATCTACCTCATTGGAGGCCCCTGGACTATCTTTTATCATACTTTACCTTGCACTAAACGTTATTCCCATAACCTATATGTCTACACTGTGGACGGCTTGATTGTAATCGTGTTGGGTTTTTTTGCTACTTGATAGAACGCAACATAAAAGAGTCAAGAGTCAAGAGAGTTTTATTGTCATGTGGCCTAGATAGGACAATGACATTCTTGCTTACTGCAGCACAACAAAATATGTAAACATAATACTGAACAGGAAATAAAAGTTCAGTGTGTCTATATACCATAGACCATATATGTATATACACAATAAATAAACAGATAAAGTGCAATAGGCTGTTATTGTTCAGATTTTGTTTGATGGCGAGTTTAATAGCCTGATGGCTGTGGGGAAGAAGCTGTTCCTGAACCTGGATGTTCCAGATTTCAACCTCCTGTACCTTCTTCCAATGGCAACAAAGAGATGAGTGTGTGGCCAGGATTGTGTGGGTCTTTGATGATGTTGGCAGCCTTTTTGATGGTGGGGAGGTCAGAGCCAATGATGGACTGGGCAGTGGTCACAACTTTCTGCAATCTTTTCCGCTCCTGGACGTTCAAGTTACCGAACCAAGCCACGATGCAACCAGTCAGTATGCTCTCTACTGTGCACTGTAGAAGTTTGAGAGAGTCCTCCTTGACATACCGACTCTCTGTAATCTTCTCAGGAAGTAGAGACGCTGATGTGCATTATTTACAATTGCATCAGTGTGCTGGGACCAGGAAAGATCTTCGGAAATATGCATGCCCAAGAATTTGAAGTTCCTGACCCTTTCCACCATCGTCCCGTTGATATAAACGGGATTGTGGGTCCCTATCCTACCCCTTCCAAAGTCCACAATCAGTTCCTTGGTTTTGCTGGTGTTGAGGGCCAGGTTGTTTTGCTGGCACCATTTGGTCAATCGGTCGATCTCACTTCTATACTCTGACTCATCACCATCAGTGATTATTCCCACAACAGTGGTATCGTCAGTGAACTTGATGATGGAGTTCATACTATGTCAGTCTACGCAGTCACGAGTATAGAGTAAGTACAGCAGGGGGCTGAGCACGCAGCCTTGAGGTGCCCCCGTGCTGATTGTTAATGAGGATGACATATTTCCACCAATACGGACAGACTGTGGTCTGTGGATGAGGAACTCGAGGATACAATTGCAGAGGGTTGCGCAGAGACCTAGATCTGAGAGCTTGGTAACCAGCTTGGAGGGGATGATGGTAATAAACACCGAGCTGTAGTCCATGAATAACAGCCTGACATATGAGTTTTTGTTGTCGAAGTGGTCAAGAGTGGAGTGGAGAGCCAGTGAGATCGCATCCACGTTGACCTGTTGTGGCGGTAAGCGAACTGCAGTGGGTCCAGGTGCTTGTTGAGGTAACAGTTGATATGCGCCATGATCAAAAGCTTTTTACACTGTACCTTGGTATACGTGACAATAATAAAGTTAACTAAATTAAAGACAAATCTCAACAGATGCTGGAGAGTATCTCCCAAGGACATTTAAGAGCATTCAGGTCTCGGATTCATACCCATCAACATCCTGGGTTTAACATTTACAAGAATGCTTAAATGAACTAGTCACATAAATACTCTGGTTACAAAGGCAGGTCAGTAGCTGAGTATTCTGCGGGGAATGACTCATCTCTCTAAAACTTTTCTGCTATTTAAAAGGCATATGAGAAGTACGATGGAATACTTGCCTGGATGAGTGCAGCTCCAATGACACTCGAGAAGCTCAACATTATCCAGAGCACATCATACATCACATTTAACATTCCCTCCCTTCATCAGCGTATCACTTACAAAATGCAGTGTGGCAACATGCCAAGGTGTCTTTGATAGTTAGTTCTTCCCAAACATAGGAACTGAAAGAGCAGAGGCAGTTGGCACATCGAAACATCATCACCTCCAAATCACACACTTACCAACTTGGAAATGCAACACCAATCATTCTTCGCTGCTAGATCAAAACGCTGAGCACTGTATCTAACAAGACCAAAGAGGTAACTGCACTTTACGGACTGCTGTGCTTCAAGGTGGCAGCTCATCAAAACCTTCCCAAGGACAATTAAGCTTAAAAACAAAACTGCAAATCTTACTGACACTTGCATTCATTATGCAAATAAAAATAAAAGAAAACAGCGCTATCTGGAGAGGAGTGCTATAGCAAGAGATGAATGTGCACTGTGAGGAAGTCAATTTGTAGCGACACCTGGCGGTGGCCCTGGGTAATCGAACCCTCGGGATTGGCTGGAGAAGCCACATAAGCGTGGGTGTTTATTTTCGCGGGTTTTCTACTGCATTGATTCTTTCTAGCGCCACACGTGTGGAATCAACCGTGTATTTGGCTGTCTCTAGCGATTTGAGTAATTTCGTTGTTTTCGTTTTCAAAATAAAACAATTTTGCTTACTCGCTGCCTTGACTTGCCAAACTGGTGACCCCGACACGTCCAACCAAATATTGGACGTAAAACATGCAAGCCGCCGCCATCCCCGATGCCCAGCAAAATGCCGTCGGCCTCAAGCTGCCCGTGTTCTGGGCCGAGCAACCGCAGGTCTGGTTCGCACACGTCGAAGTACAGTTCCACCTGCGGAACAATGTCGTCGACGACACTAAATATTTCCAAGTCGTCGGGGCTCTCAGTTAGGGGATGGCCTCGCATTTGCTGCCGGTCTTGCAGGACCCACCGGCACTCGCGAAGTACGATGGCCTCAAAGCCCTCCTCCTACGTATATTCGGCAAACACTCGACTCACCAAAAATTGATATTTTTAAGGCAGAGATAGATGGATTCTTGATTAGTACGAGTGTCAGGGATTATGGAGAGAAGGCAGGAGAATGGGGTTGAGGGGGAGAGTTAGATCAGCCATGATTGAATGGTGGAGTCGACTTGATGGGCCAAATGGCCCAATTCTACTCCTATCACTTATGAACATGAAGTTGATGGCTCAAAGAGGAGAAGGTGCATAAAGTGTAGAAACAACTCCATACCTAAAGATTAAATTTAAAAGAGCAGGAAAATAGTGAGATTTTACTAAAGGATCCTGCCTTTTAGTATTGTAAAGGTGTCTAAAAAGATAGCAACCAAATACTCTATTAAAAATTATTCAATTAACCGTGAAATATTTGGATTAAATATGTTGTTTATTTTAATTGCAAACATTTTTCGATCCCTTAAAGTACGGTGGTCATTATTTTAAATTTGTTGATGAAATCATTGTGAATAGGTTAGAGGGCAATAGATAGGTGAAGTGAGTGGACAGAGATTTAGTACATGATGAAGTATAATGTGGGGGGGAGTTGTGAAATTTTGAATTCTGGGGGAAAAATAAAATGTTTCTTTTCTAAATAGTGAGAGATTGCAGAGTTGCAAGACGTACAAGGTTCTGGATGTCTGAGTGCATGATTCACAAAATAACCTAGCTATTTTGCAGGTATGGTCATGTGTCGAGTTGGCAGCTTCTTTCACCGAGGGGTTTCCTCTGGTGCTCCAGTTTCCTCTTACATACCTCCGGACATTCAGGCGGATTTACAGAAAATTAGTGGGATTGATCTGTCAGCTGGCACAGACTCAGTGGGCCAAATGGATTCTTCCCATTTCACTCAAACATTATGAATACAAAGCTCCTTGAAATTCTTTGACCTGTCTCCCAATGCCAAGCCCACTGGAAATGAAAAAGGATCGAGTGCATATCTTATGTTTACAAAATAAAAGTAAATAGAATCCATGCATCATATGAAATCCTGCTTCAGCCAAAAAGTGATATGATCCAGTCAAATAGGACCATCTGCCATAGTGGTCAAGCCATAACAAAAAATCCTTAGTTATATGGCCACAAATTCATTGCCAGACAGCTGTGGAGGCCTAGACATTAAAGCGAAGATTGATAGGTTCTTGATTAGTCAGGCCGTCGAAGGTTATGGGGAGAAGGCAGGAGAATGGGGTTGAGGGGGAAAGATAGATCAGCCATGAGTGAATGGCAGTGTAGACTTGATGGGCCGAATAGTCTGAATCTGCTCCTATGTGTTATGGTCAAAATTGCACCGATCACATCAACCTATCAATTTTATCGTTTTCTTTAAAAAAAGTCAACAAAATGCCCTTCTGAATTTTACTTTCTTTCCCGCATCTATTTACTCATCTTACTGCATGATAGGACAATTATCATGAACTCCAAGTTGCTCTTGCACCTTAGTTCCAAGGCAGTTATACGATAGTCTTCCAATATCAAAATAAAACAACAGCCACAAACAGAAAGTTCAACAACCCAATTGAACAAAAACTAATTTAATATTCTTAACAAAGCGAGGCAACTGTGAGATTAAACTAAATGCCAGTCCAGAAATTCATCAGATTGATTGCCGAGTTCACTCTCAGTCTAGCACTGGTAAATATGCAAAGTACGAGGAAGAATTCAGATTTGCACATCCAATTATACCCAAGTCAGTATATCCCACTTACAAGTATAAAGGAAATTATAAGGTTGCCTGGATTTTGTGTGAAAAGATTCTTGCTAGTAACAGGAGTAAACTGTTCAGAGTAACATAGACAATCCACAGATGCTGGCTCACCTATTATTTCCAATATTTTCTATTTTTACTTTGAAGTTTAAAGTAGTGTTAAACATGTCACATGTTTAATCAATAATGTTTTATTATTAATGTTTAATGTTTTATGTGTCATTCCTAAATGTCACTGTATGTCATGTTGTCACTTGCAGGGGGAGCACAAAGGCAAATTCCTTGTATGTGAATACTTGGCCAATAAACTTATTCATTCATTCATATCATGCATATTTTCCATTGAGTAAAGAGGGAACGTTTCAATTTGTTGGCAGCAATTGACAAACAAAAATACAACAAGATTTTTTGTTAAAACTCAAAGTTGTTGAGATTTAAAATACCTGGAAGGAATGGAAAATGATTCAATAATAGTCGCAAGCAAACTATAAACATAACCTGTAAAAAACAAAAGCACTATTCAAAGGGAAATATCAGAGAAGCTGAGTTTTACAATTACATGCTAGAAAAATGTACTTAAATCTGTAAACACCATATTTATAGTTGGAAACCAATGGCAAATAAAGCACAAAATAAATCAATGTGGGCAATGACTCTCTAAAGTCGGCCTGTGCATATGTGCCGACTGACTGCTAAAAGGCTGCTGCTTATACAGTGCAGTTTTTTCATATTAACAAGTATTATTTTTCCAAAATAATGAAACAAAGTAAACAGAGAACAAACAAACCCTACAATAAAACCTCTGTTCACTATTTCCAGACAGAGGCATTTGTTGTTAGATGGGACTATTCTCCATTGCAAGTTCCCACACAACTGCCAGAAAATACCACGTTCATATTTTCCAAACAAAGTACTAACACTAAACAAAAAACATGATAATCCCCTGGTGTTGCACATCAAAGTGAAGCAGGATCCACCTGAAGGACAGGTTGATCCTTCATTACCATAGCATGTGCTGTGTTCTATGAGCCACTGAGGCCATTGCAATCCAAGGAAGCTAGCGGGTATAGCTTTAGGTTGAAAGGACAAAATTTAAAGGAAATGTGCGGGGCAAGTTATTTTACAAAGATGGTGGTGAGTGCCTGAAACGCAATGCCAGGGATGGGGAGGAGACAGATGCAACAGCAGCATTTAAAAGGCTTTTAGAGAGGCACATGGATATGTAATGGAAGAATATAGATCACGTGCAGACAGAGGAGATTAGTTTAACTTGGCATAATCTTTGGCATGGACATGGAGGACTGAAAGGCATATTGCAGTGCAACAGGCCTTTCAGTCCTCCATGCCCATGCCAAAGACTATGCCAAGTTAAACTAATCTCCTCTGTCTGCACATGATCTATATTCTAAGTTCATGAGTTTATGATCTATATTCCAAGTTCATGAGTCCTCACAGTCACCAAGTTCTTCTGACAAGTTCCTTAATGTGTGTCCATAAATTGTCCATTTCAACAGCTAACCATGAGCAAATATAGTACAGCTGAATCATCCAATATTTAAATACAAGCCTATGTTACTTACAGCAAAACATAAAGTGCTAGAGGAACTCAGCAGTTCAGGCAACACCTGCGAAGGGAATGGACAGACCATGTTTTCGGTCAGGACCCTTTTTCAGACTCCGTTTCAGCACTAGCTAGGCAGCAGGCACTTGGGAAATTGAGCCATTGTTCCTTCCTCTAACTCAAGGGGACAGTGGGTAATTATATATTTTTTTGCCTGATTGAAGGCACTTTAAATTTATGTTAGGATTTTGCTTTGATTAAAATTAACAGCATGGAAGCAAGCCAGTCAGCCCACCACAGGGATATGCAGAGAGGAGATTAGTTTAACTTGGTCAATAAACACAAAGTGTCTTGGCTTAGTTGCAATAGTGGCATTTAAGAGGCACATGGATATGCAGGGAATAGAATGATATAGATCACATGCAGGCAGAGGAATCATACAGCGCAAAGACAGGCCCTTCGGCCCAACTCGTCATTCCTGAACAAGTCTCATCTGAAGTTTGGGTAATATCCCTCTAATCTCTCCTATCCATGTAACTGTCTCAGTGCATTTTTTAATATGTTATTATAGTATCTACCTCAACTACCTGCCCTGGATGCTTATTCCATGTATACCCACCAACCTCTGTGTGGAAAAAGTTGCCATTCAAGTTCCTATTAAATCTTTCCTCTCAAACCTATGTCTGTGGTTCTTGATTCCCCTCCCCAGGGTAAAATAATGTGCATTCACCAATCCAAGCCCATCATGATTCTATACATCTTTATAGGTTCACCACACATCCTCATGCACTACAAGGAATAAAGTCCTATCATGATAGATAAACTAGCATCTGTAGTCTTTGTAAACCAGCATCTTTAGGTTCTACTCTCTAGTTTAGTTTAGAGATACAGCACGGAAGCAGGCCCTTCGGCCCACCGTGTCTGCATCGACCCATCACACATTAACACTATCCTACACACTCTAGGGACAATTTACACTTGTACCAAGCCAATTTTCCTACAAACCTGTACGTCTTTGGAGTGTGGGAGGAAACCGAAGATCTCAGAAAAAACCCACGTGGTCACAGGGAGAACGTACAAACTCTGTACAGACAGCATCCATAGTTGGGATAGAACCCAGATCTCTGGCACTGCAAGCGTTGTAACGCTCTACCACTGTGTCACAGTGCCACCCTTTATTTTTGGTTCTTGATTCACCTACCCAGGGTAAAAGACTCACCCTATCTATTCTCCTCATGATCTTATGATTCCCTCCTCAATCCTTCCTCCTCCCCCTCCCTCCACCACCCCTCCCCCACCTCCTTCCTCCCCTCCCTTCTCATTCCTCCCCCTCTCCCCCTCCGCCCTCTTTGTTCCCTCCTTCCTACTCCCTCCTCCTTCCTTCCTCTGCCCTCTCCTTCCTTCCTCCGCCCTCTCTCCGCCCTTCCTCTGCCACCTCTTCCTTCCTCCCCTCTCCTTCCTTCCCCCTCACTCCTTCCTCCCTCCCCTCACGCCTTCTTACACTTTCTTCTCTCTCTCCTTCCTCCCCTCTTCACTTCATTCTCTCCCCTTCCTCCCTCTTCTCCTCCTACCCTTCCTTCCTCACTCTCTATTCTTACCCCCTCCTTCCTGCTCCTCTTTCCCCTCTGCCTCCCTCCCTCCATCCACCCCTCGCTCCCTCCTCCTCCTACGCTTCAAGTAGTGAAGTCCCTGCCTGCCCAACCTCTCCCTGCAGCTGAGGCCCTCGATTCCTGGCAACATCCTGCACTCTCTCCAGCTTCAAGAGCCGGGTTGAAGGGGATTATTTCGACTACGACCACGACTACACGGACAGTGTGGGCCGAAGGGCCTGTTGCTGTCCCTGCACTGCCCAGAGAAACATTCATTCCCCTGTCCCGGGCCCGGGCCCGCTCCGGGTTCATCCTTACCATGGTCCCCGCGCGTCCCCTCTCCTCCCATGGCAACGGCGCGCACGCGCACTTCGACCGCCCCGCCTCCACACCCCAGACTGTTTTCTCCAAACGGAAGACAAAGCATTAATTTCACTCAGTTTGGCCATTTTGTCAAAAGGTGATGATATTTAAAAAATATAAAGAGGTGTTTTGGCGAGGGAGGAGGTGGCCAGGTCAGAGGTCAGAGGTCGGGGTGACACGGCACCGGAAGTGCTCCCCGTCGGCGGCGGGTCCACGCAGGCGGGAGCTGTCACTGAGGTGAGTGCGGGCCGGCCGGCGACATCAACCTAGAGATCTTCTACATAACAATAGATATTAGATCCCTGATAATATGTAAAGTAAGTGTTTCTGTCGACTTTTTAATATTGTAAATTCGACCGGAATTATAAAAGTCACACGGCACAATATCAGGCCCTTCCGCCCATCTTGTCCATGGCATCGAATCCCATTTGCCTGCCTTTTTTGGCCCATATCCCTCTAAACCTTTCCCATTCATATACGTGTCCATATGGTTTAGTTTAGCTTATTATTGCCACGTGTACCGAGGTGCTGTACTGTTTGTTGCGTGCTATCCAGTCAGACAAAAAATAACTATTCGTAAAAAACTAATATATATATGTAGTATAAAGACTAAACGTGATTACAATCAAGCTGCACAATCAAAATGTACGGATACAGGGTAAAGGGAATAACGTTCAGTGCAAGATAAATACCTCCTTTGGCAAGATACAAAGTGCTGGAGTAGCTCAACGGGTCAGGCAGGTCTGGAGGACATGGACAGGTGAAGGATTGGGATCCTTCTTCAGACTGGGTCACGGCCTGACAGGTCACCTATCCAGTTTCTCCAGAGATACTGCCTGGCCCAATGAGTTACTCCAGCCTATGTATCCTTCCTAAGCCACCATATGCAGATCCTTGTTTTTCTCTGCTCTGGCAGCTCATTCCATATACCTACAAACCTCTGTGAGAAAAAACTTGCCCTTCAGGTTCTTATTAAATCTTGCCACTCTCACCTTAAACTAATATCCTCTTGATTCCCCTACCCTTGGTAAAAAATTTAATGACAGCCCACCAATATCGTGAACGCAATAGTCCAAGTGTCCATCATGAAAAATAACCCCAGACCTATGCAAGTCAGTCTACATCAAGAATGACGTGTAAGAATCGGGCTAGTCATTTCTTTAGATATACAGAGCTTTTTCTACTCTGTTGTATAATGCATATGCATTATGTTACAACCTGCCTATGTGTTGTGTAGCCATAGCATCATTGTCCCTTCTTTGTATTGCATCCTTCCTGTTGGGAAAGGCCAGAAGTTCACTGCTTTTCTTGATTCACTTCTGTAATTTGCCTACGACATTTATCAATCAACCTTGATGGGTCTTCAAGTGCCTTTGAGCCTACACTTCCAGTTTCTCAATACTTAGGACTATCCTTTGCAGGAGAACTATATTCTGCATTCTGTATCTTTCCCTTTGTTCTATCTTTTGTACGGGTTTGGCATAATTCTATACATATATAATATTACCTAATCTGATTGGATAGCATGCAAAAAAAAGGTACCAAATGTATCATTGAAACTCGCAACACATGGCAATAATAAACCTAAACCTAAACCTAGGACAACTTTGCATTTGCCCTTTTACTTAATCTATTAATATCTCCTTTGACTCTAATATTTCTATCTGCATTCAACAACTAACGTACATTCAAAGGATTGATACACATATCTGAAGTGGAGGTAAATTTCCCTCCATCCTAAGAAACTTCCTTGGAGCACTGCATACCCTTCTGTTCTCAAAGAATGTGGAAGATATAAGGCACTGAAGAAAGTGCAGAATTGTCAGGCCATGCAGTTAAGAAAGGAGAAGCAGACTAGGTCTCCTTTCTCCTGAGAAAAGAAGACTGTGGAACGATTTAATAGAAGTCTAAAATAATGAAGGGTGTTAACAAAGTGGATGTAGAGAGAACTTATTCACTTGTGGGGAAGAACATAATTTGTAGTCTACATTTTAAAGACAGTCACAAATAATGAATTCATAACAAATCTTTTCCCCTGAAGAGTTGCAAGACTATGGACGCATTGCAAGATTTGGCTGAAAAATATTATCATTTTGTAGAAATGTATACAAAATAAGAGCATTATGCTAAATATAAAGGACTGGAGGAACTGAACGGGTCAGGCAGCATCAGGGAATAGACTGATGACCTTTTGGATCAGAACGCCTCTTCATTCCATTCCCCCCGCAGATGCTGTCCCCCAGCACTTTGTATTTTGCTCAAGATTCCAGCATCTGCTCTTGTGTCTCTAGAGGATTATGTCTCCATGATTAGATGCCTTGCTAAAACTATACCTCGAGGGTGTGTTGAAGAAAATGGTATTACCACATTTACTAGAAAAACATACAAGAAAGACAGGAATAGAGGGTTACGCTGATACATTTAGCCTGAGCTTTCTATCAAATCCGATGCTTAGGAATATTGTGAATGTTGTGCACTACTGTCAGTGATTAGTCAGTGAATTGCTATCAATATCACTAATTTCACAGTGGAGTATGGCAGATATGGGGGGAGATGGGAAGATGTGGCGATGAAGAAGGGTTTCGGCCCGAAACGTTGCCTATTTCCTTCGCTCCATAGATGCTGCTGCACCCGCTGAGTTTCTCCAGCTTTTTTGTGTACCTTCACTAATTTCACACTAGTTTGATGCTTCCTGATTGTTGAATAAGTGAACATTTAAGGAGATGACTGGGATTTCTTTTGTTTTTCTTTTGTCTTTTCCATCGAGCATTTGGTTCCGTTTATTATTTGCTAAATAGCTGCAGTAGATTTGGATTATTTACAATAATTTAGTTTGTACTGATCTTTCAGTAACTGACAATTACTTCTCATTTTTCCCCAGATGAAAATCTATAACAGTACTCCAAAATCCAGCACAATTTTGTGAATATGACAACAGACATCAAAATGGAGACTAAAGGTATTTCAATAGTTGCAAGATTTCGCAATTGTTTCCAAACAGTTTTGTTTATTTACTTGTATCAAAGGTTGTAGCAATAAACTAGGCTTATAAATGTATCGATATAAGTGTATCTTTGGTCCATGATGTCTATATTTGCCACTCATTTTCTGATCATTTTGTATAAGAGACACAATTTATATTTTGACCTTGTTGACATTGTAACATGACGTGTAAACTTCTGGAACAGTGCTTCTTTAAATGTGGCCACAAATTCAGACAGAACTATTTCGTTCAAGATTAGTTAGGAATATTCAGAAAGCCGATACTTCTCTTCCTGACAATCCTTTGCATCCATCATCTTTGGTTCATTGCTGGTAGTATTGGCTTTTGAGTCAGAAGGTTATGGAGTGGATTTATGTCAGACTATGTGTAAAGTTCAACCAAAGTTACGTAAACAAATCATCTTGGTTACAGGATTTGTTGCCTGAGCTGATACTTTAGAACTATTTTTACTTTACTTTTGATTCTAATATTAAAAACAATCTCAAAAAAACATATTTCTACTGCTTCAGGACTGCAAAAGGTCATAAAATGTTTACATTTAGCATCTCTCTCTGCCTCTTTCCTGGCCCCTCTCTCTCTCTCTCTCTCTCTTTCTCAGTGGGTGGGTGGATGGATTGATTGATTCCCCTGAAGATGTGTGGGATGGAGGCCATCTGTTTATTGTGTAGTTAAATTTATCAAAATGTACAGTCTGGATATCAGACAATTTGTACGAATCGGCTCATTTAACAAAGTTCATAATAACACAGGAAAGGAGCAAAAATATTGATGTAACCATGAGCTTTGTAAATTTAACTTTGTACCAGACAAAGATGTTAGAGAGTCAGCAGTTTTAAAACAGAAGTTCCGACCTGATGCATGTAATTTGGTTCTTGGGTTAAATGTTACGACAGTCCACTGATGATTAACGTTGGTTAAGGTATATGCGACATTTTGTTATTACAGTTTAACTTACCAAGCATTGTATTCAACCAGATTCACGTTTTGAGTAAAAAATCAAAGTGCTTGAGGAGTTGAGCAGGTCAGACAGTATCTATGGAGGGAAATGGACAGATTACTTTTTAGGTTGGGACCCTTCTTCAATCCCTACACTGCACTGAAGAATTTCTACTCTCTCTGATGGATTCTGTGAGATCCTCTCACAATCTTCCTCTCTGATTCCTGCTGCTCTCCTGCTATTCCACCATGTTCTGACCCAGACTCACGGCTACAACCATATGTCTTTCCTCAGCACTTGCCTCTGAAGAGTTCCCACCAGAAATGTCATGTATCCAATCCCTCCATAGATGCTGCTTGACTCGCTGAATTTTGCTCAAAATTCAGACCTTTGGAAATTTGCTCAAAATTCAAGCATCTGCAGAGCCTTGCATCCACGTATAAAGTTTCATTTTTTAATATTTTAGTTCCAATAGTACGATTCATCCGAGGACCTGGAGATGGAATGGAAACTGAAGTGCCAGCCAAACCAATGGAAAATACATCAGGAAAAAATAAAAAAGGTCATCATGCTGCACGAACTAATGTAACATCCAGTTCTTCTCACGTTATCACGAAGCCTGGCATTCTTCAACTTGGAAAAATTCAGCCAAACCAAGCAATTGAAGTAGAAGCCATGAGGATTTTGGTTCCCAAAGCTGCTGTGATTCATGAGCTTCCTGCAAAGAGTATAATGCTAACTGATCCTGCATATTCCAATAAAGGTGAATTGTCAAATCAGTTAGAAAATACAATTGAACTCAAGAGAGAGTTGACCGAACTTAAAGCTGCCTTTGAAAAATCTCAGTGTTCAGAAAGAAAACTCATTCAGGATAAAGGAGGGCTTGCCAATCAAATCCGGGTACAAACGGAGGTGAGATGACATTTTAGCTTGTGTCCTGGTCCTAGATTTGCACAAATCTGTTAGCGCTCAAACCTGTTTACCTCCCGTTACCAATTAAAAATTGCTAGAACTGTACAGAAGGTTCTATTGTAATTATGGAAATGGGGTTTGGAGGGAGGATAAAGACAAGGTTCTAGTGGGCCATCCATGGTGCATCTCTAAACGAAACTATCCTTAACTAAATAATCACAGGACTATGTTCTTAACTAGTGTGGTCGGGCTTTAACAATTGGCGTGGATTCGGTGGGCTATCGGGCATGTTTCCATGCTCTACCTCCAAACTAAACTAAAACAAGGATGGTGCCAGGGCTTGAGGGTCTGAGCTACAGGGAGAGATTGGACAGGCTGTGACTTTATTCCTCGGAGCAGGGAATGAAGGGTGACCTCTATGTGTATAAAATGATGAGGGGAATAGATAGGTAGATGCAGTCTTTTATCCAGAGCAAGGGAATCAAGAATCCGAGGGCACAGGTTTAAGGTGAGTGGGAAAGTTTTCATAGGAACCTGAGGAGCAACTTTTTCACTGGGTGTATGGAATGAGGTGTCGGAGGTGGTAGTTGAAGCAAGTACTATAACATAATTTAAAAGATATTTGGACAGGTACATGGATAGGAAAGGTTTAGGGATATGGAACAAATGCAGGCAGATGGGACAAGTGTAGGGGGAGATCTCTGCCAGCATGGGCAAGTTGGGCCGAAGGGCCTGTTTCTATGGTGCCTGACTATGATTCTATAAAACTGAATTTCGGTTAGAAAATAAGAAGAAACAAATAGATTGGTTGGAAACCATGAAATTGCAGGGTGAACAGTATACGGGTGCATAAAGATAATAGGACAGTTGCAAGCATTTTAGTTTTTGTCTTCCAGGTGAATCGCGAATTGAAGAAGTTGCTTGTGGCATCTGTTGGTGATGATCTTCAGTATCACTTTGAGCGCATGGCTCGAGAAAAGAATCACCTAATCCTAGAAAATGAGACTTTGAGTCAAAACCTGTCTCAACTTTCCGAGCAGCTGGAGAGGATGACCATACAATGTGATGTGTGGCGCAGCAAATTCCTCGCAAGCAGGTTTGTAACCTACGGCATTGACTTTTCAAAAATGGTCTAAAACGGACAATTACTTTTGCTCCCACACTTTCCAATTCCTCGTTTAACTTCCATTTCTATGCCTCGAAATTCATCCCTGATTAGTGGCATTGAAAATACTCCATTCAATAACCGCTCGTTTTAATACACCTCTTTATAATGGACTTCGGTTATAGTAGACGGACCTATTAACTGCTGCCCACGCCACCTCCTGCTGCTTCCAGGCTAGACCGCCTGGTGCCAAAGCCAGCCCACATAGCTTCCTCGGCCGCTGCCAGGCCTCGCCTGTCACTGCCGACCCTCACCTGCACTCCGGCCACCATCGAGCCGCGACTATTAACTCCGCCAATCCTTGCCTCTCCCCTGGTCACCAACAGGCCGGGGCTGTCAATTCACTTGGATTCCAGGCCCAGTTCCGGACCCAGAGTTTGAAGAAGGGTCTTGGCCCGAAACGTTACCTATCCATGTTCTGCACAGATGAAGCCTGACCTGCTGAGTTACTCCAGCACTTGTGTCCTTTAGTGTATTAGCCAGCAACTGCAGTTGCTTGTTGCCACTACCTATACAATCTTAATACCTTACTCAATTATAGCAGACTATCAGTAATATTGGACAACATGGTCCTTTATAATGAGAAGCTAGACACAAAATGCTGGAGTAACTCAGCAGGACAGGCAGCATCTCTGGAGAGAAGGAATAGGTGACGTTTTGGGTCAAGACCCTTCTTCAGACAGGCAGCATCTCTTCTCTCTAGAGATGCTGCCTGTCCCGCTAAGTTACTCCAGCATTTTGTGGCTACCTTTGATTTAAACCAGCTGTTCTTTCCTACCTATCCATTACAATGACAGTTTACTGCAGTTCTAACTGCACCATCTGCTTCCAAAATTTGGTTATTGTGGGTGAGAATTGCTCAACTTGAGAAGTTGTTATTCAATTAAAATTCTCACTTTCAAATCTGTTAGATGTTTGTTGAACCACGTTTTCATTATCTAAATTTATATTGTGTGTTGGAATGGACCAACATGTTTTGGGTCGGGAAGGAAGAGGAGCGTAATATGTAGCTGGAAGAAGGGATATGGGTGGAACGGGACAGCAGGGAGGTTAAAGAGCAATGATGAGGGGAATGTAGGGCTCGGGGATGGGAGATGGGCATACGGAAGAGAGGAATGGAGCCAGGCTTTGTCCCACTCCCTCCTCTCTTTTCCGGCTTTCTCCCCTAGTCCATCTGTCTGAAGAACAGTCCCAACAGGATCTGTTCCTGTGGATTGGAGGGTGGCTAATGTTATCCCACTTTTTAAGAAAGGCGGGAGAGAGAAAACAGGGAATTCTAGACCAGTTAGCCTGACATCGGTGGTGGGGAAGATGCTGGAGTCAATCATGAAAGATGACATAGCACATTTGGATAGCAGTACAGGATCGGTCCAAGTCAGCATGGATTTACGAAGAGGAAATCATGCTTGACTAATCTTCTGGAATTTTTTGAGGTTGTAACTAGGAAAATGGACAAGGGAGAGCCAGTGGATGTAGTGTACCTGCACTTTCAGAAAGCATTTGATAAGGCCCCACATAGGTGATTAGTGGGCAAAATGGTATTGGGGGTAGGGTGCTGACATGGATAGAAAATTGGTTGACAGACAGGAAACAAAGAGTAGGGATTAATGGGTTCCTTTCAGAATGGCAGGCAGTGAACCAGGGGCCACAGTTTAAGAATAAGGGGTAGGCCATTTAGAACGGAGATACGAAAACACTTTTCCACACAGAGAGTTGTGAGTCTGTGGAATTCTCTGCCTCAGCGGGCGGTGGAGGCCGGTTCTCTGGAAACTTTCAAGAGAGAGCTAGATAGGGCTCTTGAAGATAGCAGAGTCAGCGGATATGGGGAGAAGGTGGGAACGGGGTACTGATTGTGGATGATCAGCCATGATCACATTGAATGGCGGTGCTGGCTTGAAGGGCTGTATGGCCTACTCCTGCACCTATTGTCTATTGTCTAACCCAAAACGTCGTCTATCTATTCCCTCCACAGATGCCGCCTGTCCCACTGAGTTCCCCTAGCAGTTTGTGTTTTGCTCAATATTCCAGCTTCTGCTGTTCCTTGTGTCTCCACAACAAATATCTGCTTGTCTTCAAGTAAATAATTCCCAATAATTTGAAGGACTCTTCCAGAATGGCAGAGCTGGGTTCCAGAAGGTGGGAAATACACCTTCATAAAACTAATTGCTATGACTCTGTTCACAATTTATATTAACAATTTTCCCACGAATCATAATTATTTTTTTAGCATTTTGTAGTCAGTACATAATTAGGTAGGATAGAAAGCACTGAAGTGTTCTGTGAATACAAGTGGACATGAATAAACCTGCAGATAAACTGGCTTAAAAAAGAAAAATTAAATTTAAACTTAGATATTAGTGAGAAAAATAAGGAGGTCACATATTTAAAAAAACACACAAAATGTTTGAGCAACTCAGTGGGTCAGGCAGCATCTCTGGAGAACATAGGTGACGTTTCAGTTCGGGACCCTTCTTCAGTTTTATTGTAAACCAGCATCTGCAGTTTCTTGTTTTTACAAGCCACGTTACTTGGAAATGAAAAACTAACCGATAGAGGAGCAAATGGATCTCAGAGTTTAAATAAATGTTTAGAAATATAATGTGGAAACAGGCCCTTCGCCCCATTGAGTTCACACCAATCATCGATCACCCTTTCACACTAATTCTATATTATCCAACTTTCTCATCCACTCCTGATACACTCGGGACAATTTACAAAGGGCAATTTAAGCTACAAACCCTCATCTTTAGGATGTGGGAGGAAACTGGAGCACCCTGTGGAAAACCATGGGGTCACAGGGAGAACATGCAAACTTCACACAGACAGCACCTAAGATCGAAACTGGTGCTGGGAGACAGCATCTCTACCAGCTGTGCCGCTGGTAGACAAATGTGTTATGCGATTAATATATATATATATATATTGGGCCAAAGCAAAGACAAATCTAATACTGCAGTTTATTTCTTGAAGAATGAAATTGAAAAAAAATGTTTTTCTAAACTATTATTAGACCATAATTGGAACACCATCTACAGTTCTGGTTACCACTTTATAAGTCATGATATAAAATTATTAGAAAGGCTGCAAATAAATAATTAAAATTTGACATCAGGACGGTGGTATCATACTTGTACGATCAAACAGGCCAGGAATGTTTCTTGTATGCCAGGAATTTGTTTATATTTCTTGGAATTCTAAGGGTTGAAAAGGTTGAAGCCTGATTTCTCTTAAACAAAGACGGCTGAGAGGTTTCATAATAGAACAGATGCAGAGAATGTATTTTCACAGTTAGGGAAGAGCCAAAGTAAAACCATTATCATTAACACAGATATCCAAAAATGAAATTGGAATTCAGAAGAAATTTCCTTCTTCACTGAGAGCTCATGAAATATTGGGGTAAATACAGCAGATGCATTTCAGTGGAAGTAATGGAGGGTGTAAGTTGGAGCAAATGGCATATATCTGTACAGTATATTCTGTATATTAGAGCATTGTGATAATTTAACTGAATGTGCCAAAAACATGATGGCGCGGTGACGCAGCTATTAGAGCCACTGCCTCGCAGCGCCAGAGACCCAGGTTCGATCCTGACCACGGCTGCTGTCTACGAGAGTTTGCTCGTTCTCCCTGTGACCGCATGAGTTTCCTCCGGATGCTCTGCTTTCCTCCCACATCCCAAAGACATGCGGGTTTGTAGGTTAATTGGGCCTCGATAAATTGCCCCGACTGTGAAGGAGTGGATGAGAAAGTGGGATCATAGAACTAGTGCGAAAAGGTGATCGATGGTCAGCGTGGATTAAATCGGCAAAAACGGCCTGTTTCCATGCTTATCTCTAAAACTAAAGCCTGGCATTCTCTAATGGTCAAAATAATTATTGCACAGTAATAAACTTGAAGTAAATTCATAAAAGATTTTTTTTTGTTGTTGTAATGCTGCTTGAAGTGTATATCTTTTTAACATCTCTGCTAATAGTTTTCAAGAAATGGCATTCATTTTTATTGTTGAACACTACTGAAGCATCAGAATTTACTTATAGCACGGGCTCTATTGATCTACAGTGTATCCCTTGGTTCTTGTTTCTTAAATACCTTTTAACTAAAAAAAAACTAATATGCTGTAATTTTCTGAATTAAGTGTTATTTTGATCGTGAAATGTTATTTTGACTCACCAGAGTAATGGCCGATGAGTTGTCCCATTCCAGGATGTCATTGCAGCGTAACGTCAGAGAAACCCAAAGTGCCATTCAGGACCTTCTCAACGAGCGTGAGCAATTTCGTCAGGATATGGTTGACTCCCACAGGTATACTTTTATTCTGGAGTGTCTATCACGCGTTGTCAATTAAACTGGATGCATCACAGCTTGGTTTGGCATCAGCTCTGCTCAAGATTACAAGAAATTGCAGGGAGTTGTGTGTGTAGCTCAGTCTGCCACACAGACCAGAGAACCCCCCCTCCCCCCCATTGACAATTTTTGCTTAACACTACCTCTTTTTTCATTCAAGGTACACATGACGATAATAAATCGAAACCAATTGAATAAACTCTGAACTTTTAAATTACCAGCAGTTACAAAGAAATTGCAATGCTCATTGGGAACCAATTAGCTTAAATCAAGCAAATTATCATTGAGTGGTACCCTATTATTGATTGGTATATAAATCTCAGAAATACCTCTATTATAGTAGCTGGTGAACATTTATTTAGATTATATTAATTCACTACCCATAAAAGTCCACTGACAGCTTACGGAGAAAAAAATCTGTGCATGCGCGGTTTAAGATTTTTAAAAAGTCGACTGACTGCCTGCACGCTGCTCTCTCTCCGCACGCTGCTCACACCGCACTCGCTCAACACACTCTGCTCACTCCGCTCCTTCAGCTTTATTCTCCTGCCGCCAGTGATTGACAGCGGGTGCCGGAAGGGGTGGTTTTTACGATTTTTAAACCATAACATTTGTACTGTTCCACTGATCAGAACAAAACTTGTTGCACTTGCAGCACAGGAGAATGACCAATAAGGTTGCGAAAAATCGTAGCGCTATCGGATACGGTTTATGCGCAAATGTAAAAACAACGCAAACCGGAAGAGAACAAGATGAGAGTATTATATAGATTATCTGCTCTGATTGGATACCATGCAAAACAAAGCTATTCACTGTATCTACAAGGGCAGCAGCGTTGAAAAGGAGGGGGTCGGGGATCATGCCAGTAACTCACTCACCGCTGCCGCGGCGCTCCGGGCGCGGAGCCACCACATTGTGGCCGGGGAGGGAAGCAGCTCGGGTGGCTGCGAGCGGCCTCGGGACCGGACAGCGGAACTGGACGCCACCTCAGCGCCTTCTGCCGGCCCGCTCACCTCTGGCAGTGCTCTCCGTCTGAACATCTTTCACCTGCCGCTCGCCGGCCTCGCTCTTGTCAACCGCTTCCCGCAAATCCTTAAATTCAGACAGCCGAGTAACCTCAATTGGTCCCTTGATCGTGCTGTCGGAATTTAAGGATTTAAGCGGCTGACATGAGTGAGGCTGGCGAGCGGCAGGAGAGAGGTTTTCAGACGGAGAGCACTGCCAGAGGTGAGCGGGTGCCAGCTGAAGGGCTGAGGTGGCGGCCAGTTCCGCTGTCCGCTCGCAGCCACCCGAGCTACTTCTCCCCCAGGCCACAATGCGGTGGCTCCGCGCCCGGAGCGTCACAGCAAGTGGGTTGCTGGCATGATCCCCGACCCCTCCTTCTCAACACTCCTGCCCTCCCCACAAATTTACCCCGGGCCAGATTCCCCACATGCTGTGAAAGGAACTCTTTCCTCCTCAGCGGCGCTGTCCTTTTATAGCCGCTTCCCATTATCTGCCAGCAATGAGGGGTAGACTTGGCTATCCCTCAGTACAACAACATCGTTCTTAATGTTGCTGTACTGAGGGACAGCCAAGTCTATCTTTCTTGGCTAACAACCTTCCAACTTCGGCTTCCAAGACACATGTACATTTTCGTGCCTTATTTTTGGGTAAAAAATAGCGTCTTCATTGCCAGGAAATTCGGTATTTAAAAACATATAGCACCAAGAAATTTATTTACCACATCATTTGTACACGAACTCCATCCTTCTCTCTTTGTTTCTTAAGATAATGGCAATCCATGTTTGAAATGCACAGTACTGCAAAGACAGAATTTCAGCTGCCTTCAGTACCCTGGAAATTGATGGCTTGAAGCAGCATCGACGGCAAATCAGCTGCACAGACCTTCGTGTGTTACATGTACTGCGGATGAAAGGCACGGAGAATTATGCTAACTAAGAGATCGATCTCTTAGGTAGGCATTATTCTCCCATGCCTTTACTATTTATATTTAATAATTACCATTTTATTATTTTAGTCAAGGTAGGCAGTGCCTACCTTGCCTACCCTGATAGTACGTGTCTGTCCAGTTTCCTCCCACACTCCATAGACGTACAGGTTTATAGGTTAATTGGCTTTGGTTAAATTGTAAAATTGTCCCTAGTGTGTAGGATAGTGTTAGTGTATGGGGATAGCTGGTTGGCGCGGACTCGGTGAGCCAAAGGGCCTGTTCAAGCGCTGTATCTATAGTTTAAATTGTGATACTATAAGTATAGATCACTTAGATAAACATTGCAGCTACCTGCAGTAAAGTGTTCAAATTGTCTAGGTTAGTTCTGCATAAAATAAGCTATCAAGTAATTCATTGTTTTATATTTCACAGATTCCTGGAGGAGCTCTTGGTATCACTGCAGTGGGGCCGGCAACAAACCTACTACCCTAGTGCTCAACCATTCACCACGGCAGAGCTAGCATCCGCCAATCATAAATTAGCCGAGGCTGTAAACTGTCACCTTCTAGGAAAACTAAGTATAAGTAATGCACAAAAGACAAACCAACAGATTGAATTCTGCAACACACCTGCGGAAAAAATGGCTGAAAAGGTATATGATTTTGCAAGGTTCAATGATTCAATTATACTTTATTGTCACATGTATCTAGGTACAGTGACGTTCTTTGTTTTTTCCCTGCATTCCGGTAAAATTATGCAGCAGACATCACCTACGCAGTACACAAAGAATCCCCACGTTTCTGCCGCCGATCAAGTTTCAAAACCTCTTAGTACAGTGTTATCTTCTTCCAACAGCGAACTAAGCTTGCCGCTGCATATGGCTGCAGGCGGCCCACCGGGTACCTCTTTGTTCTCGTCAGAGATTATATTGCATGGGACTGATGAAGGGTCTTGACGCGAAACGTCACCTATTCCTTCGCTCCATAGGTGCTGCATCACCCGCTGAGTTTCTCCAGCATTTTTGTCTATCTTCGATTTTTCCAGCATCTACAGTTCTTTTTTAAACAATTCTTCAACATTTAACGGAAACATCTCCCGAATCCTGTGCTAATACATCATTAGCAGCTCCTTTTTAAAGTACTGTGAATAACTGAAACTCCGTCCAGTCCCAGTCCCAAACACCAACAAAAATCAAACCTTTTTTACTCGAGATTCCAGTATCTACAGTTTCCTATCCCCAAAACACCACCAACTTTTAAATCCATCATTAACATCTTCATTAAAAAAGGGCCATCCCATGCGTCCTTGCAGGCTCAGCCCAACTCCATTCTTCCTTAATCTTTCTCACATCTCTATTGCCTCAAATATTCCTATCTTGTTTAGTTTATACAGCTGGAAACAGGCCCTTCAGCTCACTGAGCCCACGCCAACCAGCGATCACCCTGTACTCTAGCTCTATCCTACACACTAAGGAAATTTACAGAAGCTAATTACCACACAAACCTGCATGTCTTTGGAATGTGGGAGGAAACTGGAGCGCCCAGAGGAAACCCATGAGTCACAGGGAGAATGTATAATCTCCACACATACAGCATCCAAGATCAGGATCGAACCCGGGTCTCAGTAAGGTCACAGCTCTACCTCTGTGTCACAGTGCTGGCCATTTAACAAAACCCATCCCATTCATCCTTGCAGGCTCATCCCAACCCCAATCATTCTCACATCTCATTCGCCTCAAAAATTCTTGTTTATTTTAGAATACTTCAGTTTTCTATTTAGGTTTTTGTCCATGACCTTGAAATAGTTAGTTATTAATTGATTGTTGTCATATTTAAGCTTTCCTGTTGTAAAAGGCCAATTGTAATGCATGATGGGATATGGACAACTCCCATCATGCCAAGGGTTTTTTTAACTTAAGGTGAATAGTTCTTATGTAAGGTGAAAAGTTCGCAGCTCTCTTGTAAGGTTTTTTATGTAAGTTGAAGAGGTTAATCAGATAAGAAGGGGCCCAGAGGATGCCATTTGGGATGACTGGCTTTTGGCAAAGAGTGAAAAACAACTCCATATTTGGAGGTGGCTGGTGTTTTTTGTACATTACATCATGCAATTGGTTTTATTTCTGTACGTATATAAACTCGCGTTTTCTGGTATTTCTGTGTGTGTGCTGCTGGAGATTCAGACGTGAAACTGTTGCCTCTAGGTCCACACCCGTCAGACGTTAAATTAAAGCTTTGTATGGTCTTAAGAATTTGTACTTTGTCTATCTTTTTAAGTGAACTTTTTCGTCCTGTTGAAAGGACTGTGAAGGAAGCCATAGAGGTCATAACAATTATGTGTTTCTTGTGGTGCATAAATTCTTCCTTATTGCAGTCTATAACATTGACAATCACACCATGCTTATTGATTTTGCCCATAATTAGACTTCCTTCATTTGGTTTCTGTCACCAGCCTTGTCTCTAGCTCACCAAAAAGTAAGGAAAATCCAATTTCTGGGCTTGCTTGTTCATCGTGCAGTTCTGAATGAGATGTAGTTTGATAGTCATACATTCATGGAGCTATAAGCATGGAAACAGGCCCTTTGGCCCAATTTGTCCATGCCGACCTAGTTGGGCTAGTCCCTTTTGCCTGCATTTCGTCCATATCCGTCTAATCCCTTCCTATCCATGGCATAATTGGATCTGCTTCTACAACTTCCTCTAGTAGCTTGGTCCATTCGGTGAGTGAAAACGTTGCCTCTGAGATCCCTTTTAAGTTTTATTACCCTGAGGAAAATGACTGAACATTCACTTTATCCATGCCTCTCACGATTTTCTATAAAGTCATCACTCAACCTCCCACACTTCAAATTAAAAAAAGTCCCAGCCTATATAACTTCTCCCCAGGTAACATAGTGGTGAATCTTTTCTGCACCCTTTCCAGCTTAATGACGTTTTTTATACAGCTGGGCAACCAGAACTGCACACAGTATTCCAAGTGTGGTCTCATCAATGACTTGTGCAGCTGTATCATTATAGAACGGAACAATATAGGACAGGAACAGGCCCTTTGCCTATCCTAAATAAAATGTCAAGGCTAACTCTTATCTGACTTCACATAATCCATATCCCTCCATTCCATCCTTCATTCCTAAATGACCCAACGTTTGTACTCGGTACACTTCTCAATTCTTGCAAACGTTCCAAACTCCTTCTTCACCTTACTGTCCACCTGACTCGCCATTTCAAGAGAGCTATGCACGTACTCCTAGATCTTTCTGTTCTATAACATCTACAGGGTTGTACCATTAACTGTAAATCCTGCACTGGTTTCACATATCAAAGGGGTAATGTACAGAGGCCAATTAGCCTACAAACCAGCATGTCTTTGGGATGAGGTAGGAAACCGGAGCACGCGGAGGAAACCAATGCGGTCATGGGGAGAACATGCAAACTCTGCACAGACAGCACCTGAAGTCAGGATTGAACATGGGTCTCTGGTGCTGGAAGGCTGCAAATCTACCAGCTGTGTCACGGTATTGCCCTAGTTATCGAAGTTGATGAAAAAGTTTACACAATCCACTAGAAATTTGTAAATAAATCAAACAAATCAATGTATATTTTCCCTCTGTGGCCTCCTTATGGTTAAGGTAAAGTAAAGTTCCTAAGGCCAGGAACGCCTAGAGAGGGCTTCACGGTGGCGATGCGGTAGAGTTGCTGCCTTACAGCGCCAGAAACCCGGGTTCGATCCTGACTACGGGTGCTGTCTGTACAGAGTGTGTACATTCTCCCCCGTGACCACGTGGATTTCCTCAGAGTGCTTTGATTTCTACCCACGCTCCAAAGACATACAGATTTGTACGTTAATTGGCTTTGATAAAATTCTAATTTGTCCCCAGTGTGTAGGATAGTGCTAGTGTACAGGGTGATCGCTGGTCGGTGCAGAGTGTGTGGGCCAAAGAGCCTGTTTCCGCATTGCATCTCAAACTAAACTAAACAATAATGATCGTATATTTAGCAAGCTTATTAATCAACTTTACATTTACAAATGTTCTCATCCCATTTCCATTTGCAGGTTTTAAAGATTTTGGATCTTACGGCATGTAATAAAGGAACAGCTGACCTGCCATTCTGTGATACATCCCCGGCTTCATTTCTCGCCAACAAAAAGAGTATTGGACGATTTCATCCATATACCAGATATGAAAATATTACATTTAATTGTTGCAACCATTGTACGGGAGAATTAACAGTCCTGTGAAGTAGCTTTTTAATGAAGAGAATGGATTTAGGAAACAATGGTCACTATTGTTACATTTTCTTGTTACCTACTTAAGTACTTTGAAGCCATCAAACTTAGTTATTTGTTTAAAAAGAGCTTAATTGCAAGTATTACCTATATTGAAGATGGGTATGTATGGATTCTAAGAAGCACAGAAATATATTCCACCTTATTCTCATTCTTAAATTTTCTGCATTACCTGAACCTTGGACTTCAGGTTCATGGAATTAAAATGTAAAGCTATGTATTTATTTTTGATGTCTATTTTTGTATAGTCAGAAGAACGTGGATACAAGCAGTATTTCTTGGCACAGTTGTCGCAGAGATGATAATGTTCTTAATTCAAACCTAGTAAACTGAGTTCCAACTATGTCAATGCATTTCCTAAGAGGTTCCTTATAAATCAAATGAATCTTTGATTTTGTAGTGAAATATGTGTATGTTTCTGATAAATTCTTGCAAGCTGCTATATTATTTGTGTCCATCGATTTTTAAAATGCAATGTACTATTATAATGTTTGAGTTATTTGACCAACCAAACCCCAATGTCAAATATAAGGGACTATGTTTCATTGATCAACAATCATATAATTATTGTTTGGAATGGTGTTTTTATCAAGATGATTTTGAGAGAAATTCAATTGTCACTATTTTCTTAGCTGGTACAGATCGTGACAGTGTTTCTATTGAATTCTTAAATCAGTTTGGCTCCAAGCAGATTCTAAAAAATCATGTTGATATAATCAGTTTAATTTGCTTTATTTTGCTTAAAGGAAATGATAAGTTGAATATAGATCACTTCTTCTTCTTCTTGCGTATGGCATGCATGGCCTAAAGTTGTAGGACAACTTGTTCTATTTGATCTTATTTGATTGTGCACACTGGGTTGATTGCATTTGTCGAAACAGTGGGAACCACGTGAAGGTTGCAATCTCCCACCCCGAATATAGATCAACATTCACATCTGTAAATGTGAATGGCGATCTATATTTTGAACATCTTAATGTGCTTCATCACTTTATTCAACACAAGGTCAGCAAGGTTTATTGTTATGTGTACCAAGATACAGTGCAAATAATGTTGTATGTTGGGCAGTACCAAGGATAATATAAATAAGAGAATATAGTGTTAAAACTGCAGAGGAAGTGCAGAATAAAAAACGCAATAATCATGACAAGGTAGATTGGAAGATCAGGAATTCATCCCTAACATGCCAGAGGTCCATTCTGGAGTAACATAATGGCAGGAAAGAAACTGTTCTTGAATCTGATAGTATGTGCTTTCAAGCTATTTTATTTTCTGCCCACTGGGAGAAAGGATAAGAGAGAATGAATGGGGTATGGGTGGTCCTTCATTATGCTGGCTGTTTTCCCATTTATGCGATGGACTGGATTGCATTCACAACTCTGCGATTTCTTGTAGTCTTGGGCAGCACTGTTGCCATATCAAGCTGAAGTGCACCCTAATAGGATGCTTTCTATGGTGCATCAGTAAAAAATTAATGATGATGATACTTTATTGTCACATGTACCTTGGTAAAGTGAAATTCTTTGTTTTGCATACAATCCAGTAAAAGAATTACTATAGATGAGCATAATCAAAGATAAGTACAAAAGTGCAATGATTATAATGTATTAGTACACTTCACCGAGATAGTACAGAAAGAGTTGCCATGTTTCAGACTCTCACAAAGTTTCAAAGTTCTTAAGAATGCAGTCTTATCTTGGCCTTAAAGGTCCCCTCCTCCATCCTCCTTCATCTTGAAAAACAGACCTTTGTCCAGCGTCCGCTTCTGTCGCCAATTCTCTCCACCCTCCTATCCGGTTCCCTATCTTTGAGGTTAAGCAGAAGTCAAGCCTCAGACAACTGGAGATAGGTTCCCAGTTCAGCATTGGGCGAGCCAGGGCTGCTGTCGAGGTATGACCGGAGCTTGCCGAGAGCTTCTGCCGCCTGCGCAGCTCGCTGGGAGCTTCAATAAGAGTCGATGGAGACATGCTGAATTTCCTTAGCCTCCTTAACAAGCGTTTATATGCTTATTTCGACATAGCTTGCTTTGTTACCACATTGACGCTAAAATAATCTGGCCTTTTGCCAAAGAATGTATTAATTGATACTAGAGCTAGATGGTTAGAATCTATTCTGAATAGATTGGTGTTCTTCAAGGACTTTGGCAGTTTTCAATTTCTTTAAAACTCTGTACCACTGATGCATTGATTTTGGCAATCAAATTATGAATTGTCGGTCTGATTAAGTAATTTGGTAATTAAGTGATTTAATGTTTAAATTCTTGGCATCAAATCTGCAACTAAATCTGTGCATTATTCAAATTTAGATCCAGGTGCTCGCCAGAGGAAACCTAGATTTTACAGTCAATCAGATCATTCATGACTAATCAATTGCCTGAAGGATAATTCATGTTCATACATTAAAATTTGGAGATGTTTTGACACAATTTAGTAAGAAACAAAATTTATCCAAAGTTGTTTCTACTTGCCCACACATCCCTTGTAGTTGAGAAAACAACTGCCAGGTGTGTTGCTTTTAATGGTGTTTAATGGTGTTGCTTTTATTGGTGTTTAAAATTTTTGGTCTAAGCCTAGGTTTAGAAATAAATCCTTTTACAAATAATTTTCTGGCAAACTAATGATTTTGGTCAGTTTCCTTTTGTCTGGAAAAATAGTTGAAAAGGCAGAGAGGTAATCTTTAATTTGCTTGCAAAATTGTTGAACAATGCTTGAAAAACTGCACACAGCTGCTGCAATAGGTGACTGAAATAATATACACAATTGCCATTTGATGAATAGTTCCCTTAGAACAAAAGTAGGTTTCCCCATTTTTTCATAAGGTTGAATCCCAATGTTCTTAGATATAAGTAGAGACTTTGCAATAAGTCCCTCGTCCTTCTCGCTATTTAATTAACATTTTCCAAACTCTCTTTAAGGTGCTGATCTCTTCCTTAAGTATGGTGCTCAGAAATTCTCATTATATTCAAGCCGGTACCAAATAGTGTTTTATCAAGTTTTAAAATACTTTCTTAGTTATGTAATAGAGGCAAGGATTTTTTTTTTTTAGCAGACAGGAACTTGGCCTGCAGTCATAGACACAAGCAGCATGGAAACAGGCCCTTCGGCTCAACTTGTCCATGCTGACCAAGATGACTCATCGTCACCCATGATTTGGCCAACAGATGTATCATGCCGAATTTGAAGCTGTGCATAACAAGTCACGGCTATAAAAAAAAAGTAGAACAGAGGCCTGAGCTTGCAGCTCTATGTTGATGGTCAGTGAGAAGTTACCAATCCATACTGATAAAAGTCTGCCGATGCAGATCAAGCAGATGCAAACTCTGGACGTGGTGCATCTTTGTGACTTAAGCTACCCAGTGTAGACACAAACTGCAGGAGTAACTCAGTGGGCCAGGCAGCATCTCTGGAGAAAAAGGATACGTGACACCTTGGGTTGGGACCCCTCCTCAGACTGGTGCCTTGTAGAAGGTGATACCATGCAAGCCTTGCCATAGCTGTCAAGTGGCCAGCTGTGACTCCAACTGAGTCCTCCTCAATCTTATCTAAAAGCCTCCCCAGCGAACCCGTTTTCTAGAACATTGGAGGATGCTTACAGATGTTTTCCCTGCATTCTAGTTCATCAGGTCTACCAGCTGTTCGCAAGATCCCTAATGCTATAGAATTGGTGTGTCTTGGATAAAATGCATTTATATAATGCGTGGCGCATAAAAATAAACTTCTGGGCACTTTAAAGTTGTCAAAAACATTCATAGTTTGGAATTCTGAGAACACAACTTTTAAAACCTGCTAATTTATTACCAACCTGTATAGAGAAATAATGGCCACTTTTGAATAAATTGTGTGTATTATTGCTGAATGGTATCATTCATTAGTTTGATCTCCAGAAAGTGCAAGTCCAAACATTTGGTAATGTTTGCTTTTATTGTCATGAAACTCATTAATAACGCCTGCACTTTTATAGATACAGAGAAACAATAACACTGTAATATGAAATGTCATTACACTTGATTAAACATTATTAGTTTCCTTAGGTAGCACGTCAAAGCACGGAAGCAGCGTTACCTTCTTGCTTCAATTTGTTTCATTTCTCTTTACCGCCTCCAACTCTAAAAAAAAAGTTATCTTGACAACTTCAATCTGTAACCTATTACAAATATTCCTTCAGTTCCCTCCACCCCTATCCTGTACTATAGCTCGAAATATTCTTATCTTATTTTTCCAGTTCTGATGAAGGATCCTTGACATAATCTTGACTTTGTTTCTCTTTCCCGATCTACTTCTGAGTGCTAGGCCAACAACATTTCTCTTTTGGATTTACAGCATCTGCAATTTTTCCAATTAATAGTTCCACCTCAAATAAACTTTTCTAAAGGAACAGAAAATTTGTGTTTCCTGTAAATACTCCTTTTGTGTAGCATTACTGCCTGTAAACTTGTATGACAGAAAATTACAATAAGTAAAGTTCTTAAAATAATTAGTTGGAATTTGTGTTTATATTATATTAGTCTAGTATAGTCTATAGTATAGTCAATAGTGATGTAAAGTGCATAGAAATTTGAGAAATCTTACAACCTTCATATGTCAGCATTGTTACTGGTATGTATTTTTAAAGAAAGGTGGTTTGCCGGGTAGTTCCACAAGACTTGATTTCACTGGTATAACTGGCAAAAAGGGCATTTCATCCACAGAGGACCACAAATCCCAAAGAGGTTGCTTGTGGCAGGAGAAGGGAATTAATACATTGATATGCATGTTTATAGAGGGGATTAAACAAGCCAAATTCTCAATTTCAGTCAGTTTAATTTGAGGGCAATAATCTAGGTATGGAGTCATTTCTACATGAGAAACAGCAAGACACCCACAAACCTTTCTTGCTCACCCAACAGTTACTGACATTCCTGGAGGGGAAAAAAAGTCATAAATCATGTCATATATCAGCTTGATAGGGATGCAGAGTATGTGTGGTGGGAGTGAGAAGGCAAAGGAGCGTATAAAGGACGTTCACCTGTTACAAGTTGGAAATGCAGCCACAATCCGAGTTCCCACACTGCAGAAGATGCCTGCAGCGCCACGGCAGCCAGCAAATCCATTCCATCAGTCTCCCAAATGTTGTACATGAGTGGGGCATCCGCATACTGGATTGGACCTGTACATTTATTTGTGAGAGAACTGCAGGTACAAGAGTTTACTGGCACTTAACCTTACTGCTGTTCAGACACCATAGAATTTTAAATATTTGGTTCAGATTGAGTAGATGGAATTTAACTATTGGTTGTATATAGAACACTTTGCTAAAATCTGCTGAAATGCCATTAGTTCCCTTTAACATAGCTGTGGGAAACTTGGGTGCACCCGTCTACTTCGTCCTATTTATTAAAGCTTTTAAGTACATAATTGAAAGTTTTTTTTCATTGGAATACAAAAGAACATTAACAACATAGACTGTGTAGATAATTTATTACAACCTAATCATGCTGTACGCAATGATCAGCCAGTGTTGGTACTAATGCAGAAACACGCTGACAAGCGCAGAGAGCATTGTTGAGAGGTGTTTATGCCAGTAAAAGTGCAATATGCAAACCCAGAGTAAGACTCTGCTTTATTTCATCCCTGCATTGAGGTATTTTAAATGTGAACATGAATAGGATGATCAGGACTTTCTAGAACCTGTATCCATAATTGTCAAACTGAAATGATTTGGATTCGTTAAGGGTGCACAGCAGAGTCTGCATTCGTTTTACTTTTCGAGCTTCCAGTAGGAACTTCTTGCATCGCTCCTTGGCAGCCAACTGCTCGGCCCGTTTCTCTGCTTTTTTCCTCTTCAGCCATCTGTAAAAATACATGGAGGAAAAAAAGCTATTGTTCAAATGCTTGCTGAATTAAGCAGAATACAGGACAGAGTGTCCCAACCTTTATAATAAACTAGACCATGTGGGACCCGTTGGATCCCGTCCCCTCAATGCGCGGTTGTGTGGGGGGGATGGGGGGGGACGGGGACGGCCTGTGGCGTCGCGCGCACACTAACCACCACCCCACACACACACACACACTAACCACCCCCCTTGATAATATATTAATATTAATTCACTCCCTTTACCCCATCCCCGCCCTATCCACTCACGCATAGCCTCCAACTCGCAGGAGCGTCTAGACAGGGAGAGGAGGGGGGGGGGGGGGGGGGGGGAGACAGATAGAGAAATTTGGACCCCTTTCCCAGTCATTCTTAATTTTATCAAATATCTATTTGTAATTTCAAAATCAACTCATAATTAGTCATTATTAATCATTTCTGATAAGGGTTCAAATGTAAAATAATTTCCAAGATTTCGGTTTGATGCAACAGAAAAAAGGGTAGAGTAGCTTTCAAAAAATGTCTAATTTGTAAATATCTAAAAAAGTGTGAATTAGGTAAATTATATTTATTGGAGAGTTGTTCGAAAGACATAAAACAACCATCCAAAAACAAATCACGAAAAGCTACTAATCCCTTCCGCTTCCATAACAGAAAGGCTTGATCAGTACTAGAAGGTTGGAAGAGAAAATTAGATATGATAGGACTCGATAAGATAAAATCATTCAATCCAAAAAACGTACGAAATTGAAAGCATATTCGAAATGTATGTCTTATTATTGGGTTAGTTGTATATTTATTCAATCTCGTAATTGTAAAAGGTCCCCGAGGTTTCAATATCTCAGGCTTCATGATGGAAATAATTATGTACTTCAACAATTTCTAAAATTGAACCTATTGATTACAATGCAGGTCACATCCTACAAAGATAAGTAAGTGTTAGCTCATCCCATTTTTCTTTTGTAAATATAGTTAACTTTATTTTCATGTCGAGCAAAACTAAACAAATAGAAATGATTAAAATATCCTTACTGTTTAAAAGCTTTTTCAGAATCTTCTCTTGAGTGGAGTCTTGAGTTATAATCTTGTTCCCTTTTTCTCATAGTTTCTATTTGCTGTTCTTTGAATTGTTGTTCCCGTTTCTTCTTTAGCCAGAGATTGAAGGCATCATTTGGGTCTCGGAAATCCTTTCAAAATGTTTCCACAAAAGTTATTATCATCTGACCTTGAAGCTATCCAAATGTTTTATCATTCAAGCTATTTTTTAATGTAAAATGACCTTCGTGGAACAAAGTCATCAAAGGAAAACAAAGTGCTGGAGGAACTCAACAGGTCAGGCAGCATTGGGGAGGGAATGGACAGACAACATTTCAGGTCGGGACTCTTCTTCATACTTCTATCGAATCGGGACGATTCTTCAATCGTTGCCTGTCCAATTCCTCCACAAATGCTGCCTGGCCCAATGAGTTCCTACAGCACTTTGTTTAGTTCAAAATTCCAGCAACTGCAGTTCCTTGTAAACCCAAAGTTACCAAAAGGGTGCCTTGCACAAAGGTTATATACCCAATACATAAGTTGTGAACATCCAAACTGAAACCAAAATTGAAGGAAAGAAATTTTATTCTTGCGGGTTCAATATTTTTGACACAACCTTTCCTCATTTTCAGCTTTTGCTCTTTAGTGAATCTCACATTCACAAACTACAGCTACTAGATCAAGTAACAAAGGCAAATTTTGTTATCAATATTGGTAGTGAACACTCTTGCTTCTAGAAAGTGCTAGAGTAACTCAGCAGGTCATGCACCATCCCTGGATAACATTGGATAGGTGATGTTTCGGGTCAGAACCATTTGCAGAAGGGCCCCGACCCAAAGCGTCACCTATCCATGTTCTCCAGTAATGCTGCCTGACCCGCTGAGGTACTCCAGCACTTTGTGATTTTTTTTGTAAACCAGCATCTACAGTTATTTGTTTCTACATTCTTGCTTCCATCATTGCCAAATTGACATCATAACCTTACAGTTGCCTGCCATCTAGCTATTCCAGACTACTGGTTAATGCAATCCAGAGAGTAATTTACATCCAAATCTAATCACAATGACCATACATGGCCACTTCCAACCTCATTCAATCCAGCGAGCAACCAACTACAGCAGTGCTACAGCCACAATGAGAGCACGGTGTAGAATTAACAGTCCAACAAGGGCACATGAAATAAGGGTACTAAAGTGTCACAGGGGCTATTAATCAACAATTGTGTGGCATTGCTCTTGGTTTCAAGTATAAAGCACATGGCATTTTGAACAGCTGGCTCTATGATTAAAGTGGATTTAAGTGGCAGAGATTGGCACAAAGAGGAACAATTTCTTCCAAATTCATTATTGTTGCTGTAGATAGATGCTAAATGCTGGAGTAACTCAGTGGGTCAGGCAGCGTCTCTGGATAAAAGGAATAGGCCACATTTAAGGTTGAAACCCTTCTTCAGTCTGAAAAAGGATTCTAACCCAAATCATCACCCATTCCATTTGTTCAGAGATGCTGCCTGACCAGATGAGTTGCTCTAGTATGTTGTGTCCATCTTGGTATAAAAGTCAGCATCTATAGTTCCTTCCTACTCATTATTATTGGGTGGGCATTAGTCAGCTTTTCTAGCTCATCTCTAATTTCCTTTGAAAATGGTAGAAGTTGAAACTTAAGAACTCCAATTCTGAGATTATCAGAGCAGCTCCATCATTGTGGATGAGCAAGCACGGAGAAAAGAAAAGATACATATTTTATTGATATATTTAAAAAGGCAAAAGGAAAATTTGAAAAAAAGATCTGTTAATTGAAGAATATAGAAAAGTATAGCACCAGAATAGGTTCTTCGGCCCACAACGTCTGTGTGGAACATGATGCCAAAATAAACTGCCTGCACACGACCCATATGCTTCATACCCTGCATATCCAAGTACCCATCTAAAAGCCTCTTAAATGCTACTATCATAACTGCCTCTATCTTTGCCCCTAGCAGCACGTTCCAGGCATCCTGTAAACAAAACACATCTCCTTTAAATTTTCCCTCTCTCACCTTAAAGCCACACTCTCTAGTCTGACATGTCCACCTGATAAAGACTATGTGTATGCTACCCTAACTATGCCTCTCAGAATTTTACATACTTCTATCAAGATTCCCCTCAACCTCTGGTGTTCTAGAGAAAACACGTGCAATTAAGTCAACAAAAATCAATTAGGAAAACAAAATGGACATTCTTTACGTGAACAAAATGCTAAATTAATAATTGTTAAGATTGTAATCTAAACTAATTTTGCTGAAGAGTAATTTGATAAGTTAGACAGAAGTTAGATTTCAAATTTCCAAAAAGAATATTTCCAATTACCTTACTATTCTTTTTTTCTATTTCTTTTGCACATTGAATTCTCTTTTCTTCCTGATGCTGCTGTTTCTTCTTTTGAAGCCATATCCCAAAAGCTACCTTATTCTCTTTCTTCCGCTCATCTTCATCAGTTTTTCTTGCCCATATCTTACACAACAAATTATCATGTTAATGTAAGCTGCAACAAGGTATACAGTAGATTCAGTAATCTTGTCACACCTCACCAACCCAGTTTACCAAGAACCTCAAATCCAAGCAGTTTGAAAAATCAGCCTTGCACTCCTCAAGCACATGAATTTCAACAGCAATGCACAATTGCCTAGAAATTGCTAGTTACCCCAAAACATGTTTTTTTTTAAATCATAAATTAAAATATTTTCTTAAATTATTCTAGTGACAAGCTCAATCTTTCCTTCAACTAAGAAATTTTACATTGAAGACCAAAGCCCATAGTGAAAGCCAGCATCAAAATCGAGAGGAGAGATAAATCAAAAGATAGTATGTGGACACCTACAACAAAAATTACAAAATGTTAGAAATATTAAGAGGGTCAGGCAACATCTGAAGAGAGAGCAACAGAATAAACATTTCAGGCAATGGCTTTTCATCAGGATGACACAACCTAAAGTTAGTGCTGTTTCTCCCTCCAGTGATCATCTTGAGCTGCTGCCTATTTCCAATATGTTGCATTTACTTCAGACTTCCAGTATCTGATGCAAAACCTTTGGCTCTACAATGTAGTAAAACAGTGGAGTAAAAATGTCATTTATACCTTTTGGTTTTATGATGAGAACAATCAATTTTGCACCTCAAGAACAAAGGAAGTCCAAGGGACACAAGAAAAAATAGATCCGAATAGGAAATCCAGACAAATATGTTTTGAATTAACAGGCTTCTGATGTCATGATACTGCAATTTTTTTAAATCTCAGATGGATGTAGATTTGGAAGTATATAAACATTCCTGTGCAATGTTCTATTCAAGTTAAGTTTTGTTTTTAATGTTATCAGTGAAACAGATTAAAAGATGGCTGAAAATGTATTTAAATTGAATGTAATGCAATATTTTATCACTGTGACAAGTTCTCAAAGAATAGTATTTTGGGTACACCTAGGTGAAACAAGTGGTGTGAATTCAAAGAAGCAGCAACCTGAGCACAATCAAGTAAACGAGAAAAGAAGAAAGGAAATAAGACAAAATGCTGAAGTTACTCAGCAGGTCAGGCAGCAACTGGAAAAAGGGAATAGGCGACATTTCAGTCTGAACCTTCAGACTGAAAGATAGAGGTGGGGGGAGTGAAAACTGGCCAGAAACAAGTCTATATGAAAAAACCATCAGGCAAGAATGGGATAGAAAGTTGAAGCACTTGCTAATGTTGATAGAAAAGGAGTACGATGTGCAAACTACTGTATTGTGCATTGACGGTGTCTGACTGAAGATAAGTTTATACTCCAGCTTATTGCTGTTGTAACCTGGTCACAAATGCAACCATATTCCAAAAAGGTAGACTAAAAATTCTGAACTAATTTAGGTAATAGTGAATTAGGCAACTTTGTCTAGGATAGATGTTTCAATACGTTTCTCTCAGGTTTATTTATAAGGGTTTGTTTGAAAGCAAGAATGTTTAAACTAACAATAGATTTGATTTTCAAGAAATCCTGTAACATTCTTTAACAATGTTCAGTAAGTTCAGTACAGTGTGCTTTACTGCAAAATAACTTAATTGTGGCAAGTTTTAATGTAGTTATTGCACACCCATTAGATTAGCTATCTGATTTTCAAAATGAAAATACACAGCAGGTCCAACTTTTATAAACAAGGTGCCAATGTTTAACCCAATACCAGGCTTATCTCTGTGGTTTAATAAAAATCAAAGTATATATTACATATTCCGTTACATCTTTCTACACTTTTGCTGTTGGAGCACAAAATACCTTGCCAGATATTTTGACACTCCACCCAACAAGAGGGTAGTTTGGGAGAGGGTAGGGCCACTCAAGGATACAAGAGAAAATATATGCTTGGAGTCAGAGGATATAAGAGAGGTACTAAACGAGTACTTTGCATCTGTATTTACTAAGCAGTAGGACATGGAAGATAGTGAGATCAGTGCAGGGTAGACCAATAATGCAAGAGCATTTTGAGATCAAGGCAGAGGTGGTGTTGGGTCTCTTAAAGAGCATTAGTTCACAGGACCTGATGGAATCTATGCCAGGTTATTGACGCAAGAAAGGAGATTGTAGGGGCCACGATGAAGATCTTCGCATCCTCTCTAGCCACATGTGAGATCCCGGAGGACTCGGGGTGGCAATGTTGTTTCTTTATTTAAGAAAGGAAATAAGAATAATAATGAGTAAAAGTCATATGACTTCAGGAAGTCACATTGCAATTTTATAGAACTTTGGTTAGGCCATGTTTGGAGTATTTTGTGCAGTTCTGGTCACCTCATAAAGAGGAAGGATGTACAGGCTTTGGAGAGGATGCAATATAGGTTTATCAGGATGATGCCTGGATTAGGTTGTTTTAGCTGTAAGGAGAGGTTTGACATACTTGAATTGTTTTCTCTGGCGGGTAGAAACTGAGGGGTGACCTGATAGAAGGGTGAAAACTGCAAAAGGTAAAGGGCACAACTACTATATCACAGGGAGAATGTTTAAAGGAGATATGTGGGACATGGTTTTGTTTATTTAAATGCAGAGCGGTATGTGCCCAGAACCTGCTGCCAGTGACGTTAAGAAGCTTTTACATAGACATATGGATATGCAGGGAATGGGGGAATATGGAGCACCTGGAGATAACAGGGATTAGTTTGAGTGAGCATCATGTTTGGCACGGACATCATGGCTGAAGGGCCTATTCCTATGCTGTATTGTTCTATGGTCCATGAAACTAAAGAAAATTCTATATTCTCAACATACAGTGGCTTGCAAAAGTATTCATACCCCTTGAACTTTTCCACATTTTGTCACGTTACAACCACAAACGTAAATGTATTTTATTGGGATTTTATGTGAAAGACCAACACAAAGTGGCGCATAATTGTGAAGTGGAAGGAAAATGATACATAGTTTTCAAATTTTTTTACAAATAAAAAACTGAAAAGTGTGGCGTGCAAAAGTATTCAGCCCCCTTTACTCTGATACCCCTAAATAAAATTCAGTGCAACCAATTGCCTTCAGAAGTCACCTAATTAGTAAATAGAGTCCACTTGTGTGTAATCTAATCTCAGTATAAATACAGCTGTTCTGTGAAGGCCTCAGAGGTTTGTTAGAGAACATTAGTGAACAAACAGCATCATGAAGCCCAAGGAACACACCAGACAGGTCAGGGATAAAGTTGTGGAGAAGTTTAAAGCAGGGTTAGGTTATAAAAAAATATCCCAAGCTTTGAACATCTCACAGAACACTGTTCAATCCATCATCCGAAAATGGAAAGATTATGGCACAACTGCAAACCTACCAAGACATGGCCGTCCACCTAAACTGACAGGCCGGCTAAGGTAACTCTGGAGGAGCTGCAGAGATCCACAGCTCAAGTGGGAGAATCTGTCCACAGGACAACTATTAGTCGTGCACTCCACAAATCGGGCCTTTATGGAAGAGTGGCAAGAAGAAAGTCATTGTTGAAAAAAAGCCATAAGAAGTCCCGTTTGCAGTTTGCCACAAGCCATGTAGGGGACACAGCAAACATGTGGAGGAAGGTGCTCTGGTCAGATGAGACTAAAATTGAAGTTTTTGACCTAAATGCAAAACGCTATGTGTGGCGGAAAACTAACACTGCACATCACCCTGAACACACCATCCCCACTTCACCATGTGAAACATGGTGGTGGCAGCATCATGCTTTTCTTCAGCAGGGACAGGGAAGCTGGTCAGAGTTGATGGGAAGATGGATGGAGCCAAATACAGGGCAATCTTGGAAGAAAATCTGTTAGTCTGCAAAAGACTTGAGACTGGGGCGGAGGTTCACCTTCCAGCTGGACAACGACCCTAAACATACAGCCAGAGCTACAATGGAATGGTTTAGATCAAAGCATATTCATGTGTTAGAATGGCCCAGTCAAAGTCCAGACCAAAATCCAATTGAGAATCTCTGGCAAGACTTGAAAATTGCTGTTCACAGATGCTCTCCATCCAATCTGACTGAGCTTGAGCTATTTTGCAAAGAAGAATGGGCAAAAATTTCAGTCTCTAGATGTGCAAAGCTGGTAGAGACATACCCCAAAAGACTTGCAGCTGTAATTGCAGCGAAAGGTGGTTCTACAAAGTATTGACTCAGGGGGGCTGAATACTTTTGCACGCCACACTTTTCAGTTTTTTATTTGTAAAAAAATCTGAAAGCCATGTATCATTTTCCTTCCACTTCACAACTATGCACCACTTTGTGTTGGTCTATCACATAAAATCCCAATAAAATACATTTACGTTTGTGGTTGTAACGTGACAAAATGTGGAAAAGTTCAAGGGGTATGAAAACTTTTGCAAGCCACTGTAGCTCGTAATGAAAATGGTGCCAATCCTATAAGAAATTACAAGCAATTTTACAGCATATTAATTTGATTTACATAGCTTTAAAAACCCAAGTTTACCTCAGAGGCCTTTGGCTGCTCCTTCTTTTGTTGAGTTTTCCAATTAATTTCTTTGTGTTCTGCGATTAGCAGATGGGCAGACTGTTTTGGGGTAACTACTGCAGATTGCGTTCTTCGAGGTAATGTCTTAGGTGGAGATGTTACCCGATCCTTTTGTTCCAATTGTAGTTTTAGTGTATTAAGTACTTCCGTTGGAGAGGGAGATAAATTGTTCTGGCTGCTTGAGAGTTTTTTTCCCTTCAAATTATTTGGTTGTTCCCATTCATTTTCACTGAAAGCTACACTAATCTGAGGTAGCAAACCCTGATTTTCAAAATCTTGTAAGCTGAGTAGTTCAAACTTTCCATCCTTCTCCATCAATACTTCCTTGTTCTTGTTCTTATCGTCATCCCACTGTCTCTCCGTATCATCAACTTTCTGAGCATCATTTGAAATGTGCATTTGAGACATTTGATCTGTGACCTCTCCATCATTATCTTTTTGAGCATCATTGGAAATACACTTTCCAGACTTCTGATCTGTGACTTCTTTGTCATTGTCTTTTTGAACATTATTTGAAATATACTTGATACACATCGGACCAGTGATCTCTCCGTTGTCCCTATCTATTTCAGTGAATTCCACGGGTGGGACCTCCAAATCAACTAAATTGTCTTTGAACTTTAATCTGCGCTCTCGATTTTGATTCACGGGATTTTCGTCCTTCAGTTCTTTGTTGGCCTGTTCGATCTTTTCCATTATGTAACGTTTTACCTCCTCACTCTGTTCTTCATCCTGCTGGTCCTCCTGCTTTAACTCCTGGAATAGGCTCTCACTGCATGTGTCTGATTTGGGAGCAGAGCTAATGGTAGTACGGATTTCCTCTTCATTAGCATTTTTCATATTATTATGAAAACCTTTATTGTTTGATTTTTCAATTTCACTCCCAGAATTTTTCTCATCATCTTTATTTTCCTTCGCTTCCTCATCACCTAACTCCTTATCAATTTTGGCTTCAATGTTTTCATCGTCTTCATAATCCTGTGGAGAACCACATCATTCACCCAAGTAAACTTTGATTTTTATTCATACAATGTTCTTGACATGATAGGGAAGAAAATCCATTAAAATTTAGTGGCTACTTGAACTCTTTTACACCTGATATAAAGTATATCTTGTCAAATTACATCCATCTTAAGAATTAGCTCTTTACCAAAAGCAGAAAATTCAGTACATATTGAATTATAAATAATCATAAAGTTGTAAGAAAACCAAAAGAAGTGAAATTCAGGAAAATATCAGAAACAACTGGAATGCAATGAAGGGAAAAGATTAAAGGATAATTATTTAATTTTCAGTTCGTTATCATCGGAAGAAAACTTATAACTGAGTGAGCAATAAAGGAATGGAGAATAAATGAATGGAAGGAGAAAAAAAGGAGCAGATAAGAAGAGAGGAATAAAAGACAATTACCAAAATAGGGAAAGATTCCACAGCAAATCAATGACAATGTTAGAAAACTGCAAAGCAAAATCAGCCAATGTTGTAATTACTCAGTATTTTACATTTTAGGTTGAGAGAACGTCCAGTGGTTACTTTTACTACCTCACAGCTCCAGGGTCCAGTGTTCGACCCTGTCATGCAGTGCTACCTTGGTAAGCCCTTGGACGTTATAGTATTTAATCACTACAATCTCCAACGAGGTCCGAACTGCCTAGACTTGAGGTCATTATTGACTTTGCACTATTATTGTTTGTCGGCTTGTTTTTCTTATATACTGAACTTTTTTTGTTTAATTATGGTTTTTACAGAGTACTATATTTACGTATCTGTTGTGCTGCTACAAGTGAAAATGTAATTGTTTTGTTTCGGGGAATTTGACAATAAAAAACACTCTTGACTATCTGTGTGGTTGCATATTCTCACTGTGGCTGTGTGGGTTTCCTCCAAGTACTTCAGTTTTCTCTCACTTGCCAAACATTGGTAGATTAGCCCTAGTTTAGGTGGGTGGCAGGAGTGAAGGTGAGAAGTTGATTGCGATGAAAGAGGAAGAATGGGATCAGTGTAGGTGGGTGCTGGTGCGGACATTGTGGGCCAAATAACCCATTTCCGTGCTGTTTGCATCCAGTTTTTCGATTTTGGTCGGGTGGGAGTTCCCACCGCCATGGGTACCATGTAATTCCTTGCTACCTGCTCCATGGTCGGATAGTCGGTGACTAAACCGACTCACCCACCTGATTTGCCAGGTGAGGAGGGGGCTGTGGAACCCCAGCAGGACCAAAAACAAGACCTGTCAAAGGGTGGATGAGCTCCTAGCGAGCCAACGATCATCCACACTTCAGTAGAAGTGTGATCACTGTCGTACATAGCACTGTAAGGCACTGTGCCCGTTGATGTTTTCAACGATGATGATTTTCGATTTTGACAAAAGATTAAAGAAAGATTAAAGTAAATTTTACTAACACTGCAAACTACATTTAATTAAAAAAAAATATTAGCAACAGATTAGGCCAAAATTCATGCAATTTTTCATTTTATTTTAGCTGACACTTTTAATCTGCTTGGATTAAAGAAACATTCTCATTGGGGATCGATAACATCATGGTTACATATGTGGCTCTATGAAAGTAATCATACCTCATTAGTATCAAACCAGAATACATAATTATTTTCACATTACCTCGGGGTCTTCATCGCTATTTTTTGTTTCTTCATTGATTAGCCAGTCAAGGTCTTTCTCAAAGTCATCTTCATATTCTTCAACTTGTGAAGAAACACTATTCTCTTCACTCATGTTTGTTTAGCAGTTCCTTTGAGATTGTGGGAGAAAGGCAATGAGATTAAGAGTGCCATTATTAATAGTTCTTTTTTGCTAAGAGATACGCATGATTTCATGACACGAGTATACATTAACATAGGATGACTAGCCATCGCTAGCAGCAGTTATCTCCGATGCAGAATGGCAATCTTCAGGAGCACAGCTATAAGAGAATGACCTGCTCTGAGAGTCATGTCAATGGCTTACCAAGTCCAACATCAACTCTCAACAAGAGACTACTACAGCGCATGTAGGAAATCTAAGAATTGCCCCGTGTGACATCAGATCTTGTTGTTCACAGAAGTATTTCTAGGTTCCACATCAGCCCTTCAAACAGTGAATTGCCAGCAATTTCAGATACAGGTAATGGACTTTCTTTGTTCAGTGAGCATCAGGCTGAGGATGCACATTCTAACTACTTAATGAACATCCATTAGTAAAGCACAAGTGTCACAAGATGAGAATCATCCATTTAAAATTTCATAAATATTGGTAGCCTCTTCTTAGTAGCATTTACATTTGTTTTTTGCACAATGTCTGTGTCAAACATGATGCCAAGATAAACTAATTACTTCTGCCCTCACGTAATCCATATCCCTCCATTCTTTCGATATCATTGAGCCTAGACACCAAATCCAAAAGACAGAGTTGCCAAATGGCACAAAAGGACTTCAGCATCTAGTGCCCTTTTGTATATTAACCAAGATCTGCAGTTCCTTATTTCTACCAGCTGTCAAATGAATTATTTTTAATTGAATCGGTATTCCTGTCTCGTTCTGTCCTCTGTTCTGAAGTTAAAGCAGTAATGTCAAAGCGAAGTAGGGAGAGTTTATCAATAATTAAATAGCCCTTTAAAAAAATTCAAAAAGCTGTCTTGCTCCAATTTAAAACATTTGCAAAGAATTGCGTTGGAAATTGGACGTTTTATGTGACATTTAGCGTTAATAAAGGTTGCAATAACGAACATTATATTCTGTGGTGCAGTTGCCCAGAGGTGCACCTGGGGCCGGGAGATGGCCGCCATCTCCTGCATCGCCGCCGTGGCCCAGGCCCAGGATGTTCAGCCCCGGCGTCGTGATCTCCAGCAGCCGCCCCTTCGACCTGTGGTGTCGGGGTGTGCCGGGCGGTCGAGGCTCCTCAACCACCTACCTACCTGAACATGGCGCCCAGCCGCTGCTCCTCGAATGCCGCCTTCTCCTCGCAACGGCCGCCGCCTCCCGCGGCCACCCCTGGCGACGGCTGCCCCGGCAACGGTCGCCACGGGCAACGGCAACAACTATCGCGGTCACGTGACGGCGTGCATTTGTTGTGCTGCAACAATGACGGTGCCCTTCTGCACAGTCAACCAGTCTTTCATTGTCACATGTCCCAGAGCGGAACGATTAAATCATTAGGTAGACAAAAATGCTGGAGAAAGTCAGCGGGTGAGGCAGCATCTATGGAGCGAAGGAATAGATGACGTTTCGGGTCGAGACCCTTATGTGTAGGAGGAACTGCAGATGCTGGTTTACACCCAAGATAGACTAACACAAAACGCTGGAGTAACTCAGTGGGACGGGCAGCATCTCTGGATAGAGGGAATGGATGATGTTTTGGGTCGTAGACCCTTCTCCGGTCTGAAGAAGGGTCTCGCTCGCGCTGCCACCCAGCTTTGTGTCATCCGCAAACTTAGAGATGTTACATTTAATTCCCTCGTCTAAATCGTTAATGTAAATTGTAAACAACTGGGGTTCCAGCACCGAGCCTTGCGGCACCCCACAAGTCACTGCTCAGTCGATAATAAATGGACAAAAAATAATTCCAATTAAAGAAAAGATAATATATTGCAAACTAAAACAGATTTGTAAACACAGTACTCAAGAAGGTAGTAAATAGATGAAAAAAAGTTAAATGAAAAGGAAATACAATATATTGCAAGAATAAATTCATAAGATCATAGGTCATAGGAGCAGAATTACGCCATTCAGCCCATCATCTGCTCCCCATTCAATCATGGCTGATCTAATTTTCCCATTCGAATATTTACCCATTTCGAATATTTCCCCTCCCACCCGTGACCTGGCTGTCTCATTGGTCTGTTCTTCAAAATTAGATTGTTTCCAACCCATTACTCTACCCTCCCTTGTAAAACTGATCGCCACCATGTTCAATTCAAAATTCATTTTGTTCTCTAATTGAGACAATGACAATAAATTTGAATACAATACAATACAATAAGCACGCGGGGAATGAGATCGTTAAAATTACTCTGGCGTCACAAAATGCAGGCAACCTGCAAGCTGTAAGTTTGTGCAGAAATATTCCAATCAACAATAAAACCAATAAACCCAGTAAAAGGCATTTGTGCGTTCAGTCTCAGGTCTAAGGCTTAAGAAATCAACTGAGTGGTGAAACTGGAAGTGACATAGGCTTGAAACGTTTTAAGCTCTCAATTCCTGATATGGTTTGTTTGTTCAGTTCTTATTATATTTGTAAAGTGTGAAAGAATGCTGTTCATATTCAAAGCGCAGAGAGAGAGGCGGCTTTGCTTTTCTTTCCCAGGCCTCATCAACACAAATTATCATGTGAAAAAGTTGATAGATTGGAAAACTGCCAGTGATGGTACTACTCCAAGCCCATATCATTAGCACATTTTCATTATGCTAATATCATGCAATGTAAAATTGTCAATGAAGGGCATTGTCTGCATTTACAATGGCATTTAAAGATGTAAATAGCTGCAATGAAATGTTGTCCATTATCAATGGTGGTGAATAGCAGGACAAATACTGGGTCTGTCCACACAAGAAACTGCAGGTGCTGGAATGATGAGTAAAATATCAAATACTGGAGTAACTCAAGGAACTGCAGATGCTGGAATCTTGAGTAAAATACAAAGTGCTGGAGTAACCAGGGTGGCACAGTGGCACAGCAGTAGAGTTGCTGCCCTACAGTGCTAAAGTCTAATATTGACAATGGGTGCAGTCTGTACGGAGTTTGTGCGTTCTCCCTGTGACCGCGTGGGTTTCTCCCGGTGCTCCGTTTTCCTCCCACACTCCAAGGACGTGCAGGTTTGTAGGTTAATTGGTGTTGGTGAATTGTCGCTAGTGTGCAGGATAATGTTAGTGTACAGGGTTATCACTGGTCGGTGTGGACTCGGTGGGCTGAAGGGTCTATTTCTGCGATGTATTTCTAAACTCTACACACAAGGAACTGCAAGTGCTGAAATCTTGAAGTAAAGTACAAAGTGCTGGAGTAACTCGGGGAACTGCAGATGCTGGTATCATGAGTAAAATACAACGTGCTGGAGTAATTCAAGAAACTGCAGATGCTAGAATCCTGAGTAAATTTCAAGGTGCTCGACTAATGCACAAGAACTGCCGATGCTGGAATCTTGAGTAAAGTATAAAGTACTGGAGTAACTCAAGAAACTGCACGATGCTTGGCTCCTACACTTTTTATGTTACTGCATATGTCCAGTTGCTACAAAACATACTCATGTGTGTGTTTTTTATTGTGCAAATAGAACTTCTAATCCAAGCACATAAAGACAAGGAGAGACTGAATTATTTTTTTAATGGGGACTAAATTTAGTTTTAGTTTATAATGCAATCAAAAAGAACTGTAGATGCTGGTTTTGTGTCTATCTTTATTTGAGTTTAGTTTAGTTTAGTTTGGAGAAACAGCGTGGAAACAGGCCTTTGGGCCCACTGAGTTCACCGACCAACGGTCACACATACACTACTTCTATCCTACACACTCTGTTTCAGCTTTCCTCTCCACCCCCACTACAATCAGTCTGAAGGAGGGTCAATACCTGTCCATTCTCTCGACAGATGCTGCCTGACCTGTTGAGTTGCTCCATCACTTTGTGTTTTACCTTAAGATTCCAACATCTGAAGTCCATGTTTGGATATGGATTGGCATATGGTTGGACAAAGGTCAGAGATTAAAAAAACAAAAGGTAGTAAGGTAACGGGAGAAGATGCCCGAGGAAGGAATATTGGTAGAAGGGGACCAATCTGGCTTCACATTTCATGCCTCTTTTCTCCTTTTAACTACCATTTGTCTTTTCATCTCTGGCTTTTGTCGACCCATTTGCTAATCAACCCCCACACACCCTGATCCAAGATGGCGCCCACACCAGGAGACTCTTAGTGTGTTGGTCACAGAAGTGGATCTGGAATCACGCATTACAATTGTTCCACTCTTTTAAACCTCTATTCTAACAAATCTGCACACTGTGGACAGCTCAATTGTAATCATGTATAGTCTTGCCACTTACTGGTAGCATACATCAAAAGCTTTTCACTGTACTTCAGTACCCGTGACAATAAACTAAAATGGCAAGTATCCAATGAAAACTTAGTATTAACTTGCCAGATGTAGATATAAGGAACTGCCAGTGCTGGTTTTTCAAAAAAAGAAAAGTACAGGAGTAACTCTGCAGGTCAGGCAGCATCTCTTGAGAACATGAGTAGGTGAGGTATCGGGTTGGGACCCTTTTTCCGATTGACTTCAGTCTGAAGAATGGTTCCGACCTGTCATGAGATGCTCCATGACCCACTGAGTTACTCCGGCACTTTGTATCATTTGCCAGGCTTTGTCCTGTGGCCACCAGCTTTCCCCTCCCCCCACACTACAATTAGTCTGAAGAATGGTCCCAACCAGAGACGTCGCCCGCCCATGTTCTCCAGAGATGCTGCCTGCCCTGCTGAGTTACTCAAGCACTTTGTGTCCTTTTTATTTGGAAACCAGCCTCTGCTGTTCCTGGTGCAAAGAATAACATTACTTGCACATCCTGTGCTGCTCTGAATCTGAACAAAAGTCTGGTGTACTCTTGGCATAGTCGTCCCGGGGTGTCGAAGGTCCAGCTCACAGGATGGCGCTGTTACTCAGCTTTCAACAACCCTGCCCTGCTGTTCTGTTGGTCAAACCACCTGCTGTAGACCCTCACATTGGGACAGGCGATGGTTTATACCGGTCAGCCTGCTAGTTATTTATAGAACCCCTGACAATGCAGCGAGGTGCCTTTCTCCATGTGCATTGCGAATAGGCTTCCTCTAATGATCAATAAGTTAACTGTTTGCGTAAAACAAAACAAATTAAAGCACACATTGTTAACAACTTTCGTACTTGTTTCCTTGCTACACAAATTCAAGAGAGGGCAGCACAGTGGAGTAGTGGTAGAGTTGATGCTTTACGGCGCTAGGGACCCAGGCTTGTCCATAGAACCACAGGTTACACACTACAACACAGTGTGAGAGTCCCATATACAGTCCAAAGACAGTAGCGGTGGACTGTTCGACCTGCTGCTTTACGGCGCAAATAGGGACTCAGGAATAGTTGCTTTGTCCATATATCTACCTATAAATCAGGTTCACACACACTGACTACACCGCCCAACACGGACTTCCATCTGTATATGTTTGTAGCGCCGCAGAATTTGTGCACCTATTCCCCCCCCCCATCTCCCTTCTGTTTTGTTTTTCTGTTTCTTGTTTTTTGTGTAAAATTGTATTTTGGCACTGAGTACGAGCAGCTTTCAGTTTCACTGTACATGTATAGTGATAATAAATGGCATATCTATATCTATATCTATATATACTAGCCCAAGTGGGACCCGTTGGGTCCATGTCACCCCAAACGCAATATTCCACCACTCACCCATAGCCCCCGACAGCGTAGGCGTGGCTGACGAGTTCCCGTTGTGACGACAGAAATCCCCGTTGTGACGCGAGTGAAGCCAACCCTCCCCAACTGCGCCTCGCCATCCCTCCTCCTCCATTCCCCCTTATCCCCGGCACTCCCTCCCCCTCCTTTTGACCCTCCCTCTTCTTTCCCCTCTCCTCCTCCCCTCCCCAATCCCTCCGTCACCTCTCCCTCCTTCTCCTTTCCCCTCCCCTCAGTCACTCCCTCCCTCCATAACCCCTCTTCCCTCCCTGCCGCCTCCTATCCATCTATCCCCCACCTCCCCCACTCCTCGCCTCCCCCTATTCCACCCTCCCTCCTCACCTCCCCCACTGCCCTCCTCTCCTGGGTTTTTAGGTCAATCGGCCTCTGTAAATTGCCACTAGTGTGTGGGGAGTGGATGAGTGTGGGATAACATAGAACTAGTGTGAACGGGTGATCAATGGTCAGCGTGGCACAAGGGCCTGTTTCCATGCTGTATCTCTAAAATTACAACTTTAAATTCCAATCCCTGGCTCTTCATTCTTGCAACTACCACTTCAGAGGCAGCTGGGATGACGACTATCCTAGTGAAATGCTTGTTTCAGATCACTGCAAGAGAATTTGACTTCCGTCATCCTAGGGGTAGGACATTGGCATTTGACTCAGTGGGCCAGAGGGCCAGTTTCCATGGATGTATCTCCAAAACTAAATCTAAAAACTAAAGAACAAGATTTAAAAAAATAGTTGAAATATGTAATATTATTTTGTAAATCATTGCATTGAATTAAATTAATTTTCTGCATTCTCGGGAAAAGATTGCAATTATATTTTTTACTCCATAATTTCATGTGTTTTTGCAGCAGTGAATAAAAAGGACAAGCAGATAGTGTGTGGCTGATCCAACAATGAACCCCCCAGCTTGATCTCCAGAGGATAGTCTATATAAAGTAGAACAGTGCAATCATAAAACCCCTCCCCCTCGCACGCAAAGAATTCCCTCCTCTTTCCTTGACCTCTCGACGTGACAAAATGGAAACATAATCAGCGGCTGGTGACAGTTGTTATGGGAGAAGGGGGGGAGGTAATGATAATGCCAGCCTAATGCGTGGTCTCGACATCCGAAAGGTCAGTCCTCCCCTCCCCACCCCTCTGCCAAAAAAAAGAGACCATCAGAGTGAGGATAGCAAATCTCCTCTGGGCTCCTGCCTTTGCTCTTTTAGTCCCATGTATTTATAGCTGGGAACAACTGTTACTTAAAATGGAGATTTAAATAGGAGGAGGTGGTATGTGTGCATTCACACCCTGCCTCTTATCTGTTCTTCCTTCATACGCTATCGTAACATGCCCCTCTTTCTCTCTCCCTGTTTCTCCGATCAGGGACTGTAAGCAGAACTGGAAGGGAAAGGCGAGGATATTTTTTTGGTTATCCCTACCTCTTTTGTTGTTTGTTTTGCTCAGTGAATAGTATATAAGTTTAACTTTTCCCAATGAAGGGCACTTGGCTATGCCTGGCCGTCTTTTCCCTGGCCTGCCTCTGCTGTAGGGCGGAAGACGGTCTCCACTTCCCCAGGTATGACGGAAAAGACAGAGTTGGCATCGTCGACATGAAAAACTACCAGAAGCTTTTGCAAAAGTACGACATCCTGTGCCTCATGTACCATCAGGCGGTACCTGCAGGAGATAAAGTTGCCCAGAAGCGCTTTGACCGGGCCGAGCTGGTGCTGGAGGTGAGGACATGTGTGTTTTCAAAATAGGTGATGGGGGGAAGTGATGGAAGGGAAGAGGAAGGAGGGGTGGATGGTTGCAAAGAATGTACATTATCCGGAGACTCACGGGAAAGATGATGCTTTAATATGTGTTTAAATACAAGAGGCTGAAGATGCTAAAACCTTGAACAAAACACCAAATGCTGGAGGAACTCAGCGGGTCAGGCAGCATCTGTGGAGGGAACGATAGACGGACTGGAGAAGGATCCCAAGTCGAAATGTCACCAGTCCATGCCTCCACAAATGCTGCCTGACCCGCCGAGTTCTGCCAGCACTTTGTGCTTTGATTTGGTTAAAAAGGTTCTCTGCTTGAGTGGTGTAAATAGTTAAATGTGTAGAAGGTAAAGTAAAGCACTGGAACTTCAAAGACTGCGTGCCTTTCTCAGTCTGGCGTAGCAGAGATGTGCACAATATAATATTCAAACATTCCCACCAACATATTCCTTTTACTTTTCTTCATTTTATATCTGGAGACAGATGGCAGCTCAGGTCCTGCAAGACAAAAACGTTGGATTCGGACTTGTCGATGAGAAGAAAGAAGCCAAGGTGGCAAAGAAACTGGGTGAGGAACAAAACGTCGGGTGAATTGGCATTTTACATTAACCTCTGCAGAGGTTTCGTTTAGTTTAGTTCAGAGATACAGTGCAGAAACAGGCCCTTCGGCCCACCGAGTCTGCACCGACCAGCGATCCCCGCACATTAACACTACCCTACACGCACTAGGAACAATTTACATTTATACCAAGCCAATTTACCAACAAACCTGTATGTTTTTGGAGTTTGGCAGGAAACCGAAGATCTCGGAGAAAATCCATGGGTTCACAGGGAGAATGTGCAAACTCCATACAGACAGCATGGGTAGTCGATATCGAACCTGGGTCTCCGGCGCTTCAAGCATTGTAAGGCAGCAACTCTACCGCTGTGCCATCGTGCCGCCCGTGATAGAAACAAAATACTGGAGTAACTCAGAGGGTCAGGCAGCATCTCCAGAGAAAATAAATAGATGACATTTCGGGTCGAGACCCTTCATCAGACTTCATCACCATCATCAGGGTCGGATAAAGGGTCTTAACCCAAAACAACACCTATTCCTGCCTGACCCACTGAGCTACTCCAGCATTTTGTGTCTATCTTCAGTGTAAACCAGCATCTGCAGTTCCTTCATACCCATTTTGTCTGCAGAGGTGATTTCACCCAACTTACATGCCACTGCCATTGTAACAGTGGCCCCAGGCATTCGCCACAGTTAGTTTAGTATATTATTGTCGTGTGTACCAAGGTATAGAAACGCTTTTCTGTTGCGTGCTATCCAGTCAGTGGAAAGACTATATATGATTACAATCAAGCCATCCTCAGTGTACAGATAGAGGAGAGGCAGAATAACGTGTAACATTAAATGCAAGATCTAGTACAGTCCGATTAGAGGGTCGATGGTAGGTCAAGACTGCTCTCTAGCTGGTTCAGTTGCCTGCTAACAGCTGAGAAGCCGTCGGCCCTGAATGTGGAGGTGTTTGTATTTAACTTGCTTTTCAAACAGAGACTAAGAAAGCTAACAAACCGTTCCCTTTTTAAATTCTGTGTCCACAGCCATCCTTCCTGTGGGGGTTGGAGCTTACAAATGCTCTTAAAATCATCATCCCTGGAAGGTGCTGATTACCACGTTTGATTTTGTTTCCCCACACTTGTCCAGAGTAGCTTTCATGATCATTGATTGATTCATTGATTGATTGATCTAAGGATATAGCATAGAAACTGGCCCTTCGGCCCACCAAGTCCACGCCGACCATCGAGCACTTGTTCCCGCGCGGTCAGAGGGAGAATGTGCAAACTGCACGTATATAACATCCGAGGTCAGGTTCAAACCCGCGACCATGGCGCTGTGAGGCAGCGGCTCTCCTCACTGCACCACTTTGCCGCCAACATCATATTTATCATAGTCATGGAGTGATACAGTGTAGAAACAGGCCCCTCGGCCCAACTTGTCCACACTAGTACAATGTCCCAGTTACACTAGTACTACCTAAACGATGGGGTAGTCCCAGCCTCAACTACCTCTTCTGGCAGCTTGTTCCATACAACCACCACCCTTTGTTATTTATGAAAGGATGTAAATAAGGGTATTGTGTCTGCTGTAAGACCTTTTTCTGAATTATGTATGTCCTGCAGCTGATCTACCATAAATCTATAGAGTTAAGATACAGTAGATTCCTTCACCAGTATTAGTTAAATAAATCGTGCAGTCCTTTAGTTTAGTTTAGTTCAGAGATACAGCGTGGAAACAAGCCCTTTGGTCCACCAAGTCCACGCCGACCAGCCATTGCCATACACAAGCACTATCCTACACACTCACTAGGGATCATTTTTACCAAAGCCAATTAACCTATAAACCTGTTTGTCTTTGGAGTGTGGGAGAAAACCAGAGCACCCAGAGAAAACCCACGCAGTCAAGGAAGAAGGTATAAACTCTGTTTAGATAGCCCTATAATCAGGATCGAACCCAGGTCTCTGGCGCTGAAAAGCAACAACTCTACCTCTGCACCACCTTGCGACCCCAAATTTAATTTATTGATTTGCCAGTTAGTTTGCTGTGTGTATCTTGGCCTGTTTTCTTCTCTGTAAAGTGAAATATGATGCTTTTAAAATGTGTTTATATAAAGTGTGCCTGCCTTAAATGTACATTGACAGTTGCAATGGTGGTCTAGTAGAGTTGGCTTTAGACATGGGTGGAGATAAATGTGGTTTTGGCATCATGTTTAGCACAGACATTGTGGGCAGAAGGGCCTGTTCCTGTGCTGTACTGTTCTTAGCTCCAAGCAGGCTATCATGAGACAGGGAGTTATCCCACCAACTGTGGCAACTCCTATTTAGCGTCTGAACAAGCCTGCACCATAAGGTGTGCCCTACACACAGTAATCAATGCTGAATGTGCCAAAGGCAAGCTCAAGCAATGCTTAGAGAGGTTTAGACAATGAACAATCAGAAAAATGATTGCAATAAAGAAGTAGGAACAGAATGGACTAATTAGGGATAGCCAGCACGGCTTTGTTTGGTTTAGTTTAGAGATACAAGGCAGAAACAGGGCCTTCGCCCCATCGAGTCCATGCCGACCAACAAACCACGTACACTAGCACTATCCCACACACTATGGACACTTTACAATTTTTACCAAAGACAATTAACCTACAAACCTGTAAGTTTTTGGAGACTGGGAAGAAACCGGAGCACCCAGGGAAAGCCCATGCAGTCACGGGAAGAAGGTACAAACTCCATCTAGCAGCACCTTTAATCAGGATTAAACCTGGTTCTCTGGTGCCGTAATGCAACAACTCTACCTGTGCACCACTGTTCCACCCTGTACATGGTAGGTCGTGTCTCACTAACTTGATTGCGTTTTTAGTGGAAGTCACAAAGGAGATTGATGAAGGTAGTGCGGTGGATTTTGTGTACGTGAATTTGAGTAAGGCTTTTGATAAGGTCCCTCGTGTAGGTTGATCCACAAGATTAAAATGTATGGGATTCACGAAGACTTGGTTGTATGGATTCAGAACTGGTTTAGGCATAGAAGTCGGAGGATTGTGGTAGAAGGTAAATAGTTTGGCTGGAGGTCTGTGGCCAGTGGAGTTCCACAGGGATCTGTGCTGGGACCTCTGCTGTTCGTGATATATATATACAAATGACTTTGACGTAAATGTAGATGGGTTGGTGAGTAAATTTGCTGACTACACCAAAATTGGAGGAGTTGTGGACAGTGAGGACGGCTGTTCTTAGTGGAGGAGTGAATTCAGAAGAGATGAAACAAAACGAAAGCGGAGATCGGAGAGAATGAGGGGCTTTTCCGGGGAGAAATCTTGGTGAATGTACGAAATCAATAGACAATGCCCACTTTAAAAGTAACATGATTGGAGTGGAACAGGGTAAAGAATGGTGAAAGGCCAGGGAAGTAATGTAAGTTCTACATTGTCGTCTTAGTAGTAATGGTGATGGTTAGTGTATTCACAGGAGGAGGCTATAGTAGGCGACAAAGACTCATCAGGCTTGAGAACCTGAAGGGCATCACAGTGGTGCAATGGGTAGAGCCACTGCCTCATAGCAACAGAGACCCGGGTTCGATCCTGACCTCCCACATTCCAAAGATGTGCAGATTTGTAGGTTAACTGTCTTCTGTAAATAGTGTAGGCTTCTGTGTAGGATAGAACTAGTGTGAACAAGTGATCGATGGCCAGCTTAGCCTTGATGGGTCGAAGGGCCTGTTTCCATGCTGATTCACTAAACTAAACACTGCAACAATAAATGACCACTGCTCCCTCCACCTTTCATTATCAACAGTTGATTCCATGCCACCGTTCATGTTGCAACAGTAGTCAATGTTTAGACATGGCTTGTCTGAAGGCATCAAAGATGATTCCCAGCCACAATAATTGGGATGGCCACATTTGTGTAAGGAATGCCCTTCAGCTAAAAACATGCTGTATCAATTTTGGAAAGCATCCTGCATTACATGTAGAGACACGCAACTCTGTCCCTGTGGGTTAACGCTTGTCCATTTACATCTAATGGGCCTGTCCCACTTAGGCGATTTTTTAGGCAACTACAGTTTGTCTAGTTTGTCGCCACATGTTCGCTGGTGGTCGCTAGGAGTAGTCTCCTCAGTCGCGCAAAAAGTCGTGGCGTCTTTCTGGTCGCCACAAAATTTTCAACATGTTGAAAATATTTCGGCGACAGTGGGTTTTTTACGCCAATGAGCTTAGCTTGACTTCGCCTAACGTAGGTTGTCGCCAGGATGACGTAGGTTGTCGCCGTTTTTTCAGCGACCTGCTACGACTATGACACTCCCCGGCAGTTGCCTAAAAAATTGCCAAGTGGGACAGGCCCATAAGGATCCTTTTAATGATCTAGTAGACATTGATAAACATTGATTAGAGTCTAGAGTCATGCAGCATGGCACAGGCCCTTCAGCCCAACTTGCCCATGTGGACCAAGATGCCCCTACTACGCAAGTCCCACCTGCCTGTGTTTGCCCCATATCCCTCTCAACCTTTCCTATCCGTGTACCTGTCCCAGTACATTTTAAATGTTGTATTAGTGCCTGCCTCAACTACCTCCTCTGGCATCATGATGGATTACTGTCAAGCAACATATTTGACATTAGTCATAGAGTTATACTCATCCAGCATGGAAATAGGCCCACCGCCCAACTCGTCCATGCCAACCAAGATGTCCCAACTAACTAAGTCCCATTTGCCTGCATTTGGACCTTTTCTGTCCATGTACCTGTCCAAGAGTCTATTTAATGTTGTTCTAGTACCTGCCTCAACTACCTCCTCTGGCAGCTTATTCCATATACCTACCATCCTCTGTGAAAAAGGTGCCCCTCAAGTTCCTATGAAATCTTACCTGTCTCACCTATGTCTTCTGGTTCTTGATTCCTCTTCCCTGGATAAGAAAAAACCTGTGCATTCATGCTACCTATTCCCTCATGATCTTGTACACCTATATAACATCACCCCTCAGCCTCCTGCATTCCAAGGAATAAAGTCCTAGTTTACCCAACCACTCCCCGCAGCTCAGGTCCGCGAGTCCTGGCAACATCCTCCTAGGATGTCACTAGGCATTGAAGGATATTCACTATCTGTGTAAATTTAATTTATTGAGATATCAATTTGAAATATAAGAAATGTTTTAACATTTAAGTAAATGCTTCTAATCCAATCGTTCTTTCCACCCATTTCACTTTATAAGCATGACGTGGCAATAAATTCACTGATTCTAATTCTCAGCCCAGCTTGTTCAGTCTGATCAACTAAGAAGATACATATGTTTGACGTCCCCTCAAATCCTTGGTTTCATTTGCTGTAACTTCTGACATAATATGACTATGATTAAATGAATGAGGGCAAAGTAAGATTGAGTGATTGATTGATGGATGGATCGATCGATGGATTGATCGATGGGTCGGCTAATAGCTCAGTTGGTCAGTTGATTGATTGATTGAGTGATTGAGCGATCGGTCGATCGATTGATCGATCGAGCGATTGATTGATTGATTGATTGATTGATTGATTGATTGATTGATTGATTGATTGATGGATGGATGGATGGGTGGGTGGATACAGGCCCTTCAGCCCATTGAGCCCATGTTGACCATCGATCACCTGTTCACACTAGTTGTACATTATCCCACTTTCTCATTCACTCCCTACACACTTAGGACACTTTACAGAGGACCAATTAACCTACAAACCCGCACGTCTTTGGGATGTGGGAGGAAATTGGGCCTGTCACAGGGTGAATGTGCAAACTCCGCACATAGACGGCACCCGAGATTAGAATCGAACCCCGGTCTCTGGTGCTGTGAGGTAGCGGCTCTACCAGCTGCGCTACTGTGCATGATTGGAATCGAGGATCATAGTGCGGAGGTGGTGTGTGTTCCATCTTTTCAGACGTTACACATTCTGTTGATAACAAATGGAAGGAATCTGAAAAATCCTTAATGGCTTTTGAGTTATTTATTACGCTGTCCATTACTGCGGGACTGGGGTATTATGACTCTGTACTCCGTCTATCTCAAGGAAACACACATAGAAATAAAGACAGACGTTGCTGAAAATAATTTTAGATGAGTTTACTCATTGCAATTTTATTGAATAGTTGCATTTGAAATAGAATCATACACCACAGAAACTGGCCCAGCCCAACTCGTCCATATCAACCAAGGCGCCCCTTCTAAGCTAGTTCTATTTCCCGCGTTTGGCCCACATCCATCCAAACCTTTCCCATCCATGCACTCGTCAAAGTGTCTTTTAAATGTACATCCACATTTATAACTTGGATTAATTTGTATCAATAACCACATGAGAGCTTTAGAGTTTAGTTTAGAGATACAGCATGTAAACAGGTCCTTCGGCCCACCAAGTCCATGCAGGGAAATGATCTCCCATATACTAGTTCTATCCACACATTTACAGAGCACACAGAGAAAACCCACGCAGTCACAGGGAGAACGTGTATACTCCGTAAAGGCAGCATCAATAGTCAGGATCAAACCCAGGTTTCTGGCACTGTGAGGCAGCAACTCTATCCCCGCACCTATGTGCCACACCTTATTGTTTTTCTGGGGGGAGTGGGATGGGGAGAATGCTATCGGATCATTTAAAAAAATACCATTAAAAATCAAGTTTTTTTGGCGCCTTAATATAAAAGTTATTTTACGGAGAAGAATTTTATGCGTGACAGTACTGTACCCGTGGTCAAGATCGAACCCAGTTTTAATTTTAGAGATACAGCGTGGGCACAGGCCCTTTGGCCCACCAAGAGCACGTAGTACACTAGTTCTATCCCACACATGAGGGACAATTTGTAACCTGTCTTTGGAATGTGGAATGTGGAGCATCTGGGGAAAACCCACGCGGTCACAGGGAGAACATACAAACTCGTTAAGGGCCTGTCCCACTTATGTGTCCTTGGCACGCAAATTACGCGACATCGTGGTCGCGTTGAGCCGTGATGGTCCTGCGAAGGTCGGGCGCGATTACATGCGTGCGCACAGGCGTCTGGAGCATGTGACGTCATTTGAAGATGGACACAAAGCTGGAGTAACTCAGCAGGACCGTCAGCATCTCTGGAGAGAAGCAATGGGTGACGTTTCGTGTCGAGACTCTTCTTCAGTCTGAAAAGAAGGGTCTTGACCCGAAATGTCACCCATTGCTTCTCTCCAAAGATGCTGCCGGTCCCGCTGAGTTACTCCAGCATCTTGTGTCTATCTTCAATTTTCTTGGCCCCGCTCTGGGAGTAGAAGTGGGGGCGGATCCGGACCGCAACGGCCGTGAGCCCCAGGCCGAGCTCGGCGATCGTTTGTCTGCTTCTGCTGCTGTTGAAGGTGAGACGTTGCGTCGCACCAGGGTCTTGGGACCTGTCCCACTTTGGCCGTCAGTTACGCGACAGGCCGTTGGCGCGCAAAGATTTAGTTCACTGCAAGAATTTCGGAGCCCCGAGCAATGTCGCGCACAACTACATACCCCTCCGCGCTTCTAAGTGAGACCGCCCCCGCACGGACATACAATGCCCATACGCCTCAACACGGCCACGAGGTCACGTAATTTGCGTGCCAAGGACACGCAAGTGGGACAGGCCCTTTGCAGACAGCAGCCGAGGTCAGGATCGAACCCGAGTCTCTGGTTCTGTAAGGCAGCAATTCTACCTCTGTGGCACTGTGCCGCACAATGATAATCTCTTACTCGGTTATAACAGACAATCAGCAATGATGGACACCATTACCCCCCACCCTCCCGCCATAGCCTGTTATAACCATGGTTTACTGTACATTGTAGTAGTCTGACCTAACCATTCTCTATTCCACTTACAGTTCCTGTTTCTTCACAGGTCTGATAGAAGTTGGGAGTGTGTATATCTTTAAAGGCGATCACCTGATTGAGTATGATGGTGAGCTGTCTCCTGATGTCCTGGTATCATTTCTTCTAGACGTGAGTAAAATAACAATCATTGACACTATTGCCTTGTGTGGCCTTATTTTCAAGATTAACATGTTTTGTTTTCTCAATTTTGTATTCCATGGTCTCATGGTCATAGGCACCTTGCCCATATCTACATGTTATTCATAGCTGTGTTTAGTTTAGTTTAATTTAGTTTAGTTTATTGTCACCTGTACCGAGGTACAGTGATAAGCTTTTGTTGCATGCTAACCAGTCAGCAGAAAGATAATACATGGTTACAATCGAACCATCCACAGTGTACAGATACAGGTTAAAGGGAATAACGTTTAGTGCAAGATAAATTCCAGTGAGGGTCCCCAATGAGGTAGATGGGAGATCAAGACCACTCACCCATTGGTGATAGGATGGTTCAGTTGCCTGATAACAGCTGGGAAGAAACTGTCCCTGAATCTGGAGGGATGCATTTTCACACTTCTATCAAAGGTATCAAAGGTATTTTATTGGTCACATTCACATACACCTAGGTGTAGTGAAGTGAAATGCTTCTTGCCATTTTGCAGCACATAAAAAAAGGATACAGACATAACATTAATAAGAGTTTTAAACATAAAGAACATCCCCCCACAATGGTTCCCATTATGAAGGAAGGCACAAAGTCCAGTCCCCAACCCCAGTTCACCCATAGTCGGGCCTATTAAGGCCTCCACAGTAGCCTCTACGGAGGCCCGATGTTCCAGGCCGTTCTCGCCAGGTGATGTTGCTCCGGCGTCAGGAGAGTCCTCTCAGCGGCTTGGGAACCCTGGAACGGCCGCTTCCGTACTGGAGGCCGCGGCTTCCGAAGCCAACAAGGCCGCGCCGGTTGGAGCTTCACAACTGGCGATCTCATCTAGAGATCCCAGGCTCCCGGTGTAAAGTTCAGCGCCGCCGCCCGCAGCTGGTCGTTCCACAGTCCCGCAGCTCCGCGATGTTTTCCTCAGCGATCTTCAGCTCACCGGAGCTCCAGCGCTGTGCCGCCGCCGAAGCCGACACCGTATCTCTTGCCTGATGGGAGAGGGGAGAAGAGGGAGTGTCCTCTAAAGAGAGACTTTAGATTAAACATTTGTTTAAGCACCTCTATGACATCACCTAGGTACCACACATTCTGGCACAATGGGTGACACAGCAGCGCAGTAGCTGCCTTAGTGCCAGAGACCCGTGTTTGATCTTAACCTCGGTGCTCTCTGTGTGGAGTTTGTACGTTTTCTCCGTGACAGTGTGGGGTTTTCTCTGGTTTCCTCCCACACCCCAAAGACCTGCAGGTTTGCAGATTAATTGGCCTTGGTAAATTGTCTCCAGTGTGTAGGGAGTGGATGAGAAAGCAAGATAACATAGAACTCGGCACGGACTGAAGGGTCTGTTTCCACGCTGTATCTCTAAACTAAACTAAACACATAATTTCTACCTGGGTACACAAAAATGCTGGAGAAACCTCAGCGGGTGCAGCAGCATCCATGGAGTGAAGGAAACGTTCCAGGTCGAGAAGAGCTTTGGCCTGAAACGTTGCCTATTTCCTTCGCTCCATAGATGCTGCTGCACCCGCTGAGTTTCTCCAGCATTTTTTTGTATCTTCGATTTTCCAGCATCTGCGGTTCCTTCTTAAACACATAATTTCTACCTCCCTGGCTCCACAACGACCAACCTTTGATAAGATAAAAACAGCACATTATCCATAATTATCTTATATCCAAATAGCTTATCATTGAAATAGGGCACAGGGGATGTCAGAAAACAAAATTGACCACTTTGCACCTGTGCAGCCTCCAGAAATAGTGTCTACACTCAGAATCACAGCTGGACATGTCAATAAATCAATTCATATCTTGAGGTTAAAAAGAGCGTGTTGGATTTGCGGTTATGAATAACATTGGGAGTTACAGGTTGAGGAACAGATGGCTGTGAGCCGATAATACCAAAGCTGCACAACGTAAAATAGGAGAAGACACAAGGAGCTGCAGGTGCGGTTTACAAAAAAAACAAATCAAAGTGCTGGAGTAACCCAGCGGGTCAGGTGACATCTCTGGAGAACATGGATAGGTGACATGACAGATCCTCCAAGACTACATTAGGATATAGAACATAGAAAAGTACAGCATAGGAACAGGCCATTCGGCCCACAATGTGTGTGCCGGACATGATGTCAAGATAAACTGATCAGGAGCCCTCCATGTATATGGTATTCCATGTAGATAATAGAATAGAAACACTGTCTCTTTAAATGAACAGCCCATCTTTTATTAATCCATCCAGCCCCCCCCCCCCCCCCTCCCCACAAGCACAATTAAAGACAGGGCTTCTTACTGGAGACACAAGGAACAGCAGATACTGGAATTTTGAGCAAATCACAAAGTGCTGGAGGAACTCAGTGGATCAGGCATCATCTGTGGAGGGACGAAGGGTCCCAACCTGAAAAATCATAGGTCCATTCCCTCCATAGATGCTGCTTGACCTACTAAGTTCCTCCAGCACTGTGTGTTATGCTCCAGATTCCAGCATCTGCAGTTCCTTGTGTCTTCATTTACAAACATGTTTAGCTCGGAATTTTGTAGGTACGATATTATAGACTTAGTTTAGTTTACTTCAGTTCAGTTTAGTTTAGTTTATTGTCATGTGTACCGAGGTACAGTGAAAAGCTTTTTGTTGTATGCAAACCAGTCAGCTGTAAGACTGTGTACAGATACAGGATACAAGGGAATAATATTTAGTGCAAGATAAAGTTCAGTAAAGTCCGATTAATGGTAGTTCGGTGGGTCTTCAATGAGGTTGATAGTAGCTCAGGCCTGCTCTCTAGTTGTTGGTAGGATGGTTCAGTTGCCTGTTAACAGCTGGGAAGAAACTGTCTCTGAATCTGTAGGTATGCGTTTTCACGCGTCTGTACTGCTTGCCTGATGGGAGAGGGGAGAGGGGAGAAGAGGGAATGAGAGAGGGGTGAAGAAGATGTAATGTTTTAACAAAGCTGGTTTTTGACAACAGGTGACTGAAGACCCTGTGGAACTCATCGAAACCCGGGCAGAGGTTCGATCTTTCGAGAGGACAGATGAAGTTATTAAATTGATTGGATACTTTAAAAGTGAATCTTCTGAAAGTGAGTTACCACAAACATTTCCCACTCCCCAGGACCCGTGGTGCTGATGTACATTTTGACGGAAAGATTTCACTTTAAAAGTTAAAAGATTTAGCCTTAAATGTTCTTTTAAGGTTCCCTTAGCTGTTGAATTTTTAGCAGTTTGGTTTAGTTTCAGTTTAGTTTAGAGATTTAGCGCAGAAACAGGCCCATCGGCCCACCGTGTCTGTGCTGGCCATCCACTAGCACTATCCTACACACTAGTGACAATTTACAATGGTTACCAAGGCCAATTTGATCCTTCCTACATACAAGGAACGATTTACAGAAGGCAAGTAACCTACAAACCTGAATGCCTTTCGAATACAGGTGCACCTGGATAAAACCTACATAGTCACGGGGAGAATGTACAAACTCTGTACAGACAGCACCCATAGTCAGGATTGAACCTGTGTCTCTGACATGTAAGGCAGCAACTCTTCCGCTGTCAGTTTAGAGATACAACATGGAAACAGGCCCCTAGGCCCACCGAATTCAAGCTGACCATTGATCACCCGTTCACACTCGTTCTATGTTATCCCACTACCTACCTGCGTTATTGACTCCCTACACACAAGGGTAGTTTACAGAGGACAAATTAACCCACAAACCCGCACGTCCTTGGGATGTGGGAGGAAACCGGAGCACTCAGAGGAAACCCACTCGGTTACGGGGAGAACGTGCAAACATGAGTATGGGTTTGAACACAGGTCTGTACCTCGTGTGCCACCGTGTAGCTATGAAACACGCCACGTGACACCAGCTCGTTGGGCTACTGGCGGAAGTGGGAGGGCAGTGCAACAAGAGCCTCGGTCCGCTATAACCGAAATCCGCTATATCGAGGTCCCTTATTCTGAACGTTTACTGGACTTTTACATAACGTTGAGGTCTAAACAAAATGGAACTTCTGGTCATTGCTAAAGTTTTGTGAAGGTATTTAAATTCACTGTAAGTCTCGTGAATCTATGCTTTATAGAAACTTGTTCTGTGAACGAAATACAAAACATCATTAAACTTGAAGAGATCCACAAACACAGCGTGGTATAAGATAATCATAGAGTCATACAGCAAAGAAACAGACCCTTCAACCCAAATCATCCCTCTAAACCTTTTCTATCCATGTACCTGTCCAAGTGTCTTTTAAATGCTGTTATAGTAAGTGCCTCCTGTGGCAGCTAGTTCCATATACCCACTGCCCTCTGAGAGAAAAAGTTGCCCTTCAGGTTTCCTATACTTGGTTAGCGTTAAACCCATAAAGTATGAATTAGAGTTTAGAATTTAGTTTATTTATTGTCACGTGTACCAAGGTAGAGTGAATTTAAAATGTTTTTGTTGCGTGCTATCTAGTCAGTGAAAATACAATACATGATTACAATGAAGTAGTCCACGGTGCTTTAATGAGGCTACTACTTTAATTGAGGCATTAATCTGATAACATCTTCTCTTAAAATAATAATCAGTTATTTTTTAGTATAGTTTAGTTTATTGTCACATGTATCGAAGCACAGTGAATAGCTTTTTGTTGTGTGCTAACCAGTCAGCGGAAATACTATACATAATTACAGTCAGGTCGTCCTCAGCAAAGATACTAGATCTTTGGTCCACGGTGAACAGATTCATGGTGAAGGGAAAAACATTTAGTGCAAGATAAAATCCAGTAAAATCCAATTTGAACAAATCTGTTTGTACAGTCATTTCTATTTTGTCATTTTGCAGAACAAATATAACTCAAATTACCAAAAGGAATATTGGGGCCAGTTTTGACACCTCTGAAAATCAATCTTAAAACTAGAATGCTGTAAAATATTAACATTGCTTTGCAAAAGTTCTAAAAAAAGGTACTGGTCTGACTGGTTGCCTGATTTTAAAATAGTTAGAACCAAAATCTCATTGTTTGGATTCTTGAAATTGGTAAAATATTCCCTGGTGATGTATTAATATAAGCAGCTGCAGGTTACACGATAGCCTGTCCTTTCATTGCCTGAAGTCCTCCATCCATTATCAGTCTGCTTTACTGAGACCACTGAGAGTCATGTTTTAACTCTGATGCCTTATATCATTCGCCAATTATGCCCATGGAAAAAATAGCAGCAATTTATGATGTATTATATTACTCTCAGTTGGTTAAAGGGGAACATGTTTTTTAATATCTTTTAAGTTTGTTTGTAATGCATGATTTGTAATTGTTAATTCAATGTATACAGTTAATTCAATGTATACAGTACAGTATATATATATATATATAAGAATTATTCATTGTAGGCAGCGTTATTAACAGTTGCTCCTTCCATAGAGTCATATAGTCATAGAGACATGCAGTGTGGAAACAGGCCCTTCAGCCCAACTTACCCATGCGGACCAACATATCCCATCTACACTTGTCCCACCTGCCTGCATTTGGCCCACATCCCTCTAAACCAGTTGTATCCATATACTTGTCCAAATGTTTTTTAAACATTGTGATAGTGCCCGTCTCAACTACCTCCTCTGGCAGCTCGTCCATTTATTGTGTAAAATGGTTGCCCCTCAGGTTTCTGTTAAATCTTTTCCCCCTCAATTTAAACCTCTGGTTCTCAATTCCCCTTCTCTGGGTAAACGACACTGTGCATTTACCCTATCTATTCCGCTCATGATCTTATACACCTCTATAAGATTATCCCTCATCCCTCTGTGCTCCAAACCTCCTGCTTTCAAACCTAGTATTTTGGAGGCACAGAAGGAGACAGGTGGAATCATTGCATCCCCACACAAGGGTCAGGTGGATAAAAAGGCTCTGAATTTTCATCACAATGTTGGCTTCTTCCTATGTGAGTTCAGCCGATGTCTACCGCAAGAGCAGAACATTAGTGAGACCTGGACACTGATCGTTTTGGCCTCCTATGCAGGCACAGCCTTTGTCTCACCCCAAAATATCCAGTGAAGGAGAATGGGGGGGGGGGGGGGGGGGGGGGTTCCCAATTTCAGGACGTATTTGCAAGAACTCAGGATCTTGATCTGTGCTCAAACAAAAATCAACTCCATGCCTGTCACTTTCCACCTTTATTCCCCCCACCCCCCTCCAGCTTTACATTCCACTCTTCTTCTCTCCTTATCTTACACTCTTTGTGTCTCCTTGTCTCTTTTTTAAACCCTTTTGCATTTATCCACCCATCTGCCAATCCAAACAAAAATCACCTGTAACCACCTATCACTTGCCGAGTTTTGTCCCACCCCCACCGTTCTTTTCCAGCTTTCTGCCCCCCCCCCCCCCCCCCACCCCACCTCCACCACTCCGCTTCTACAATCGGCATGAAGAAGGATCTCAACCCAAAACATTGCCTGTCCAATTCTTCCACAGAAGCTGCCTGACCCGTAGAGTTACTCCTGCACATTATGTCCTACACAGAATTCCAGCATCTACAGTTCCCTGTGTCTCCCCAAGAAAGGTCAGCTCTTCATTAGCAGAGGATTCAGACACATTTACCCTGTCACACAGGCAGGTGGGACTAGTGCAGATGATGCATGTTGGTCAGTGTGGGTAAGTTGGGCTGAAGGGCCTATTTCCAAGCTGTATGAACTGTCATCAGGCAACTGAACCGTCCTTTCAACAACTAGAGAACAGTCCAGAGCTATTATCTACCTCATTGGAGACTTTCGGAATATCTTTAATCAGGTTTTATTGGATTTATCTTGCACTAAACCTTATTCCCTTGAATCATGTATCTGAACACTGTGGACAGTTCGATTGTAATCATGTCTAGTCTTTCCCCTGACTGGATAGCATGCAAAAAGAGCTTTTCACTATTACTCGATACACATGACAATAAACTAAACTAAACTAAACTAAACTAAACTAAACTAATCTTGCACAAGGCAATACGAACTTCCAATTTCCCCCGATTTTCCTCTTGATTCCACTCCAGGGTAATTTGGAGCCAGTGCAAACTGTCATTAGACAATGACGTCTCTTTTCACAATATTTCACATTTTCTAATCTCCACTTCCATCTTTGCATCTTCCTTTCTCTCCCGCTCTTTCGCACACAGATTACAAAGCCTTTGAAGACGCAGCTGAACACTTCCATCCTTACATCAGGTTTTTTGCAACTTTTAATAAAGGGGTGAGTAACTAAACTTAAAAATTAAAGCAAAAACAAATTGTTGACAGGGTTGGGAATTTGTTTAAATCGAGAAAAGTCAGAAAGTGGGCGTAATTAGAATGTATTCTAATCGGATTGACTGTCGCAAGGATATATGCTGGGACTTCTACTATTCACTTTATTTATTAATGACTTAGACCTCACAATAGAGAGCCATATATCCTAGTGTACCAATGAAAACAGAGATGGGTGTCACAGTGTATAGTTCAGACTGCAGCATAACATTACAAAGGCCCTTTGATAGACAAAGTGAAAGGGTAAAACAGTGGCAGATGGATTTCAACATAGTTAAGAGTGAGGTCATCAATTTTAGACCTAAAGAAACAAAAAGATCTGAGCATTCTTTTTTAAGTAGTGAAAGGTTAGGAACTTTAAGGTTTGGAACTTTGGAAAAGGTTAGGAACTTTAAGTGTGAAATTTTGTGGTTTGATGTGTTCAGAGCATTAAAATGTAAGCCTCATAAATGTTACCCTCTACATCGAGGAGGCTAGGATGCACAATAGAGAGAATGTTTCACCACCTCTGTACAAACTAGTTTTTAAAACACTTCTGGACTAAAATGTACACCTCCAGATACAGAGACAAATTTTTTCCCAGCTGTTATCAGGCAACTGAACTATCCTATCAATGACAAGAGAGCGGTCCTGAGCTACTATCTACCTCACTGGAGACTTTAATTGGACTTTACTGAAGTTTATCTTGCACTAAACATTATTCCCTTTGTATCTGTACACTGTGGACAGCTCAATTGTAATCATGTATAGTCTTTCCGCTGACTGGTTAGCAAGCACGCTCAGTACTGTGAAAACATCCTAAACTAAACTGTACATTTCGAGGCATTGTTCATTGTACACTGGTTTGCATCAAGCCACTGATTTGGCAGCATGTCATTATGGCTCCAAGAGAAATTATTAGTAGAGATCTAATTTAGAAGAGGCTTTGATTAATGCTTTTATAATTTAGGATCAATCCTTAACAGAGCTATTTTTTATCTGACACTTGGGTAGTTCAGAATAATGGGATGGAATTCTAAGAGATTCTCCACACAGAATATATTAGGAACCATACTTACAAAGAAAATATGTCAAAATTGTGGGACTCGCAACAATTTAAAGTGCTTTAGTTTTAGTTTTTAGTTTTAGTTTCAGCGATACAATGCAGAAACAGGCCTTTCAGCCCACCGGGTCCGCGCCGACCAATGATCCCCACACATTAACACTATCCTACACACACTGGGGACAATTTTTATATTTACCAATCTAATTTACCTACGAACATGTACGGCTTCAGAGTGTGGAAGGAATCTGAATATCTTGTAGAAAACCCACGCAGGTCACGAGGAGAACGTACAAATTCAGTACAGACAGCACCCGTAGTCGGGATCGAACCCGGGTCTCCGGTGCGGCAAGCGCTGTAATACAGCAACTCTACCGCTGCCCCACCGTGCCGCCCTTAATTGATCATTAATAGAGTTTACTTCAATAATGCTATTAAGGGTCTCAGAGCACCGATAAATGTCTAGAATTAAGGTCAAATTGTACAGAGAGGGTGGAGGCGCCTGGAACACGGTGCCAGGGGTGTTGGTGGAGGCAGATACGATAGGCATTGAGGAGGCTTTTGGATGGGCACATGGATATGCAGGGAGTGGATGATCATGTATATATGTAGGCAGAGGGTAGGGGTTTAACCTGTTAGGTACGGATATTGCGAGCTGAAGGACCAGTTCCTTTGCTGCAGTGTTCAATGTTCTATGTAAAGGTCATAATCATAGAGTTCTACAGCATCGAAACAGGCCTTTCGGCACATGCTGACCAAGATGCCCCATTTATGGTAGTCCCACCTGCCTGTGTTTGGCTCATATCCTTCTAAACCTTTACTAAGGCGAGCCTCGCTTTAATTAGACCAGGATTCGGCAGAGAAATTGTGACTGAAAGTTTTGCAGAAAGTGTTTGTAACACATCATAGGAAATTAACCTTTAAATATGTAAATATTGTTTTAATTTTTTTCTTTTTTTTATTAGAAGCATTGTACATATATCTTAATCATGATATGCAACATAATACATTTCGTGTACAACTTAAAAAAAAATAATTTGGAGATTCAGCATGGAAATAGCCCCTTTAGTACATCAAGTCCACACCAACCATCGATCACCCGTTCACACCAATTCTATGTTATCCACTTACGCATCCACTCCCTACACACTGGAGGGCAATTTACAGAGGGTCAATTAACCTGCAAACCTGCACGGCTTGGGAATGTGGGAGGAAACCGAAGCACCCAGAGGAAACCCATGCAGTCACAGGAAACACATAAAAATCCCACACAGACAACACCTGAGGTCAGGATCGAACCCAAGTCCCTGGCGCTGTGAGGCAGCAGCGCTACCAACTGCTCTTTAATGTAATTTTAAAAACTTATATATTTTCATGTTTTTTTTCTATGTATGAAATGTAATAAATACAAATTGTTGTGATATAGTAATATGTATGTAGATAACATTCAAGAGAAGAGAATGCTGTTGCAGCTTCCATTATTGTTAAATATACCCGACAATGTATCTTTTAGATTTTTCATGATTTCTCTGAGGCACATTAAACATTTGTATTGATCAAAGTGAAGAGGCGACAGTGGCGCAGCAGGTAGAGCCACTGCCTCGCAGCGCCAGAGAACCAGGTTCGATCCTGATCTCGGATGCTGTTTGTGTGGAGTTTGCACGTTCTCCCTAGAACTGCGTGGGTTTCTTCCAGGTCCTCCGGTTTCGTCCCACATCCCAAAGATGTGCAGGTTTACAGGGAAATCTGTCTCTGGAAAAAATTGTCCCTGGTGTGTAGGCAGTGGATGAGAAAGTGGGGTAACACAGATGTATTGTGAACGGGTGATCGATGGTCGGCGTGGACTCGATGGGCCGATGGGTCTGTTTCCATGCTGTATTTTACAATCAACACTTTACATTGTTTCTAGTGGATTTCCTGTTTTGATGAGCTATGAATTCATGTCAAAGGCAACTTACAATTTGTTATGATGAGGTTTTTGTGCAAGTTTAATCTTTTCAGTTCTTCCCTTTGTTACGCTGATTCCCGCCTGGGTAGGTTGCAAAGAAACTTTCACTGAAGATGAATGAGGTGGATTTCTACGAGCCTTTCATGGATGATTCAATCACTATTCCCGATAAACCCCATTCAGAGGAGGAAATCGTGGAGTTTATTCAAGAACACAAAAGGTAGATAATTGAGTCACAGGAATTGCAGATGCTGGAATCTTGAGCGAAAACACAACATGCTGGAGGAACTCAACGGGCCAGGCAACGTCTGTGGAGGGTCTGGACCTTCTTCAGTCGTCAGTCAGTTTCCATCCACAGATGCTGCCTTTCCCGCTGAGTTTCTTGGGCATTTTGGCAAAACACAAACTGGTGAAGGAACTCAGTGGGTCAGGCAGCATCTGTGGTGGAAAATGGACCAACGACATTTCGGGTTAGGACCTTACTAGATAATTGGTAGTTGTGTTTCACAATTAATCAATAATGTTTTATTATTAATGGTTAGTGTTTTATGTGTCATTCCTAACTGTCACTGTAGGTTGTTGTCACTTGCGGGCGGAGCACCAAGGCAAATTCCTTGTATGGGAATACTTGGCCAATAAACGTATTCATTCATTCATTCATTCATTCTTTCATTCATTCATTCATCATGGAATGAACTGATGATCCATTGAGTACTTACTTCTGTAAATAGTAAAGGTGGGGCTTATCGACGTTCTTAGTAGGTGGCCCTGAAGAACTAGATCATCCTCAGTTGCTCCAACTGGACAATGTGTTTTCTAATTGTCTGAAAATCTTATTTATTGCAGCGGTGAGGTAGTTTATCAACATTAAGTGAGACTCCATGCTTACTAGCAAAAGTAAGAATATGGCTGAAGAAAGGTCCAGACCTGAAAAGTCATTCTGGAGAAGGGTCCCAATCTGAAATGTCACATATCCACATTCTCCAGAGATATTGCCTGACCTGCTGAGTTACTCCAGTATTTTGTGTCTATCTCAAGAATATGTTGCCTGATCATTCTTTATTGCTGCAGGATAGTACCTGCCTTTGACACTGTGATTGTTCTGATTTCAGATCAACTCTCAGGAAGTTGCGTCCGGAAGACGTGTTTGAGACATGGGTAAGACAAATGGCATATTTCCTATCTAGCAATTGGTAAAGGTGGGAGACTGGTCGATTCACTTTTCCAGCGAGAAAGATGTGAAAGCAAAAGGAATGGACACAATGTGGACTGAGGAACAAGTTGCCAGAGGTGACAAAGAAGATGAAGTGAATGAAGGGCAGCACAGTAGAGCAGCGATAGAGTTTCTCCCTTACAGACCAGGGTTCAATCGTGATTACGAGTCCTCTCTACACATTCAGAAGTTTGCACGTTCTCCCTGTGACGCCATGGATTTCCTCCCACACTCCAAAGACATGCTGGCTTGGTTTCTGTAAATTGTCCCTAGTGTGTAGGATAAAGCTTGTCTACAGGTGATCACTGGTTGGCGCAGGCTCAGTGGACCGAAGAGCCTATTTCCATGCTGTATCCCTAAGCTAAACTAAAGTAGATGCCACAGATCGGCGGAACTGTATTTAAAATATTATAATCTTACATAGAAACATAGCAAATAGGTGCAGGAGTAGGCCATTCGGCCCTTCGAGCCTGCACCGCCATTCAATATGATCATGGCTGATCATCCAACTCAGTATCCTGTACCTGCCTTCTCTCCATACCCCCTGATCTCTTTAGCCACAAGGGCCACATCTAACTCCCTCTTAAATATAGCCAATGAACTGGCCTCACCTTCTGTGGCAGAGAATTCCAGAGATTCACCACTCTCTGTGTGAAAAATGTTTTTCTCATCTTGGTCCTAAAAGATTTCCCCCTTATCCTTAAACTGTGATCCCTTGTTCTGGACTTCCCCAACATCGGGAACAATCTTCCTGCATCTAAGCATTTTGTAAGTTTCTATAAGATCCCCCCTCAATCTTCTAAATTCTAGCGAGTACAAGCCGAGTCTATCTTAATAGTATTGAACCAGCAAAGTGGAGGCCAATTTGGACTGAGATAAGGAAAAACATTTTCAGCCAGAGAGTTGTGATTCTGTGGAATTCTCTGCCATAGAAGGCAATATTTAAGAGGGAGTTAGATGTGGCCCTTGTGGCTAAAGAGATCAGGGGGTATGGAGAGGAGGAGGTACAATTCTTAAAGGATTGGACAGGCTTAGATGATTCTCGAGTTGGGGAAGCCAGAGAACAAAAACCCCCACAGTCCACAATGGAAAACATTTTCAGCCAGAGAGTTCACTGGATGGTTTCAAGAGAGTTAGATTTAGCTCTTTGGGCTGAAGGAATCAAGGGATATGGGGAAAAGCAGGAACAGGGCACTTTTAAGATGATCAGCCATGATCATATTGAATGATGGTACTGGATCAAAGGGCCAAATGGCTTACTCCTGCACCTATTATTGCGATGTTTCTATGTTTCTAGCACTCTTAATTCTGTGTCGGTATATCACAGTTATTTTTAGATCATGAGGCTTAATTTTCTGGGTAGAATTTTGGCACGTTGAACAAGTATAAAACAAGTTGTCAAGAGTTTGTGGGTTAATTGGACTGTGAATTGCCCCTGGTATGGAGGGAGTGGATGAGATAGTGGGATAACATATACTAGTGTGAATGGGTGATCGATGGTCGGCGTGGACTTGGTGGGCCGAAGGGCTTGTTTCCATGCTGTATCTCTAAACTAAACTAAACTACTCCCTGAACTAAACTACTCCCCTAAACTAAACTAGACTAAACAAACAGCATGGACAAAGGTGATCCCACAGCAAAGAAAAGAGCAACTGGGGAACTTGTATAAATGGAAGCAATTTTTATTTTTTTGTTAAGAAATCTCTATACATTCTTTACAGTGCAACACTAATTTGTGATCTGTATTCTGTGCAGGAGGACGACATAGATGGGATTCAAATTGTGGCTTTTGCTGAGGAAGAAGATCCTGGTAAATATATTTAAAGCCAAACATTAAGTCTGGGGATGTGAAAAGACCTTTCACCACATCACATACTTTCACCTCATATCATAAAACTCGTTATTTAATCGCACGCTCCCTTAGATAGACACAAAGTGCTGGAGTAATTCAATGGGTCTGGCAGCATCTCTGGAGAAAAAGGATGGGTGACATTTCGGGCAGGACCCTTCTTCAATCCTGACCCAACCCCGACTCATCTATTAAGCACAACGAATAAGCTCTGAGCTCTGATCTGCAAAAGACTATTATTATTTGTTATTTGCACTATATTTGTTATTTATTGAACTTTTTCGTTTTTCCCCCCCGTTATGTACAATGTTTACATATTCACATATTCTGTTGTGCTGCAGCAAGTAAGAATTTCATTGTCCTGTCCGGGCCCAATGACAATAAAACACTCTTGACTCTTAAATAACAAGTTTTATGACACGAGGCGAAAGCATGTGATGTGGTGAAAGGTTTTTTCCTTGGAGCTTGGGAGGAAGCCAGAGCACCCAGGGAAAACCCACGCGGTCACAGGGAGAACCTATAAAACTCCATACAGACTGTACCCAATGTCAGGATTGAACCCGGGTCTCTGGCGCTGTAAGGCAGCAATTCTACCACTGCTCCACTGTGCCACCCCAATGGTGGACTGATGGACAAATGCAGCACTAAAGATAGGTACATAATATCTTTTTTTTGCATAAACAGCATAGCAACACTTGACATTGAGACATTGGTGTACTTCCAACTCAGTGAGAGGATTGGAAACTGTTCTCATGCCTGCAAGGAAGGGTAATAAATACTGAGATTCCCTATTTTTAAAATACAAAGTATTTTGGTCTTCAGCTGACATACTCTGTCTTGACTGGACATAGCTGGGAACAGCAACTGGAAGCGGGGGAGGTGGAAATCACACCCTGCTGGAGTTTTTGCAACATGATTCCACCCAAGCTGTAAACTGCCCCCTGGTTGGGTTGCTCCTGGGCCTGGCCAAGCTGGCCATCCGCGAGTCACGGCGCCAGGCGGCGGAGGGCTCTACCCGGGCCAGCTGCCTGGCCCTTTTCCGGGGTTACGTCCGTGCCCGGGTGGGATTAGAAAGGGAATACGCCCTGTCTGTGGGCACCCTGAGGGAGTTCCGGGACCGCTGGGCTCCGCAGGGTGTTGAATGTATCCTCAATAAGGATTGTATCATAATTGTATAATAGTTTATTATGGATATATGTTTGTATTGTATTTATGGTGGTGGGTTCTGGCTTGTTTTATTGTAGTGTAAATATTATTTTTTAATAATTGAATAAATTTTTTGATTAAAAAAAAAAAAAAGCTGTAAACTGCCCAGGAGATTCGGAAATACTTGGCAAAAATATTTGGCCCTGCAAAATATTATTTTCTTTCGGTTTGGCCAATGTTGAAGTTGGAGGTTAATGCAGAAAATTGGTATCAAGATAAAAGATAAGATAGTATTATTTGAACTAAATTTGGACAGCATGCAAGGGCGGCCCAGTGGGCAGAGTTGCTGCCTTACTGCGCCAGAGACCTAAGTTTGACCCTGACTATGGGTGCTGGTGTCTATTGTCTGTACGGAGTTTGCACGTTCTCCCTGTGACCGCGTGGGTTTTCCCCGTGTGCTCTGGTTTCCTCCCACATTCCAAATATGTACAGGTTTGTAGGCTAATTGGCTTTGGCAAAAATTGTAAATTGGCCGTAGTGTGTAGGATAGTGCTAGTGTACGGGGATCGCTGGTCGGCGTGGACTCGGTTGGCCGAAGGGCACTGTTTCCACATTGTATCTCTAAACTAAACTAAACTAGACTAAAACAAAGCCTTTCTCTGTACCTCGCAACACGTGACACTAGTAAACCTAAACCTAAACCTAAACCGAAAGAAGTAGAAACAAGGAACTGCAGAAGCTGGTTTACAAACAAACAGGACACAAGTGTTTGAAGAAGGGTTTCGGCCCGAAACGTTGCCTATTTTCTTCGCTCCATAGATGCTGCTGCTCCCGCTGAGTTTCTCCAGCAATTTTGTGTACCTAGGACACAAGTGATGGCCTTTTTATCCTCAAGCCTTTGTTCCAACCATCTGCCTATCAAAAACCTCCCTCAGCTTTGATCACCTGCCATGCTTTGTCCTGCCCCTCCTTTCTTCATGCTTTCCCCCCCCCCCCCCCCCCCCCCCCCCCCCCCCAATCAGTCTGAAGAAAGGTCCTTATAATGCATTATAAGTATTAGGGTCTAAATAGCGCACCCCTGCTTCTACTTATGTTCTTTCTCATGTTTAATTGTCATATTCACTGGCAATGGAACAATTATGTTCTTGTTTGCAACAGCTTAACAAGCCCGTAACATGCCTACATTTATAGAATTGTAATACTGCTGCATGTGAGAATTTCACTGTTCTGTTTTCAGTACACATGACACTGAAACATTCTTGACTCTTGACAGCAATAGCACGCAGATGAAATATATAATAATCAATAAATTAATAACCATATTAATAGATAACTTTAATTGTGTAAAAATCAAAGTCCATAGTACAATCAAAGACACAGTCCATAGATCATAGCTATTTTACTTTACTTTTGAGAAACAGTGCAGAAACAGGCCCTTCAGCCCACCATGTCCATGCCAACCATCGATCATCCCTTCACACCAGGTCTATGTTATCCCACTTTCTTATCCACTCCCCACACACTGTAAGGGGTAATTTACAGAGGCCCAATCAACCTACAAACCTGCACGTCTTTGGGATGTGGGAGGAGACCCGAGCACCCGGAGGAAACCCATGTGGTCAAAGGGTGAATGTGCAAATTCCACACAGACAGCATCCAAGGTTAGGATTGAACCCGGGTCTCTTGCGTGGTAATGCAACGGCTCTACCACTCCATGGTGGAATTGATTTCCATGGATCAAGGAGGGTCCCGACTAGAAACATTGCCTTTCCATTCCCTCCACAGATGCTGTCTGACCGACCAACTGAGTTCCTCCAGCACTTTGGGTTTTGCTCGAGATTCCAGCATCTGCAGTTCCTTGTGTCTCCATGAACTGTTTACTTGGTTAAGAAACTGTGGTTTCATCCATGAGAATAATTGGGCAGTTTTATTGTTTCACAGACGGCTATGAATTTCTGACAATCTTAAAAGAAGTAGCACGAGAAAACACAAACAATCCAGACCTGAGCATTGTGTGGATAGACCCAGATGACTTCCCTCTGGTGAGTAGAAATGTCACGCAGCAATTAATACTAAATGCACTACAGACGGCTCTGTGGCAGTAATTTGATCTTTTATGATTATTTCAGTTGTTTACTTACTGGGAGAAAACCTTCAAGATTGATCTCCATAGACCCCAGATTGGAGTGGTGAATGTCACCGATGTAAGTAGAGTCATCAAAGTCCAACCTTACGCTTCCTATCTTTTTGTTAACGCAGGTATGTTTTGCCATGATCTGTGGGATTAGATTTAGGTGTTTATTGTGACGTCTAATGAGGTACAGTGAAAAGGTTTGTTTTGCATGCTGTCCAAACAGATCAGATATACCGTACAATCAAGTCAAACTTAATCAAGTCAAATTTCAAAAGGTAGAGGAAAGAGGGAGAAGATACAGAGTGCAGAATATAGTTCTCAGCAGGGATGCAAGGCAGGTATATGCATTTATGCATTATGTATTTATGCATATACGCATTTATGCCTGGACCTGATTGTGATTTTGTGCATGAACATCACTATGCATTATTATCATTAGAAATTCACTTATGGATTACATACATCTAACATAGAACAGTACATCACAGGAAAAGGCCCTTTGGCCCACATTGTCTGTACTGAACATGATGCCAAGATCAATTCTTTTCTGCCTGCACGTAATCCAAATCCCTCCATTCCTCGCAAAACCATCTACCTATCAAAGAGTATCACTGTACATGAGTCTCTATGTGTCTGATCGTTTTCAATTCCTTCATCCATGTAGACTTATTGTGTGAAATTCTGGTCGCCCAGCTAGAGGAAGGATGTTATTAAGTTAAAAAAAAAGAGCAGAAGAGATTCACCAGGGTGTTATCTGGGCTTGCGGGCTTGAGTTATAGGGAGAGGTTGGATAGGCTGGTACTTTTTTCTTTGGAGCACAGGAGGTTGAGTGGCGACCTTATTGAGGTGTACATGATCATGAGGAGCATGGATAATATGAACGCTCACAGTCTTTTTCACAGGGTGGAGGATGCTAAAATCATTCAAGTGAAAGGGGAGAGATCTAAGAGAAATCTCCGGGTTTCCTCCGGGTGCTCGGGTCTCCTCCCACATCCCAGGGGCATCTTTTTCACTCAGAGCATAAAACAATCTGGAAAGGGCTGCCAGAAGAAGCTATCAAAGTGCAAACAATTACAACTTTTAAAAGACATTTGGACAGATATTTGGAATGGAAGGGTTTAGAGGGATATGGATCAAATGCAGGTAAATGGAACGAGCTGAGAAAGCCACTTGGTCGGCATAGACAAGGTGGGACGAATGGCCTGTTTCCATGCTGTATAACTTTGTGACTACATGACTTATAGATGTAATAGCTCCAGTGTGCAAGGAAGCATATATGCTCATTTATACCTTTCAGTCAATCTTCTATTCATTACCAGCACGATGGCACTGCAGTAGAGTTGCTGCCTTACAGTGCCAGAAATCCGTGTTCCATCCTGACTATGGATGCTGGCTGTATGGAGTTTGTATGTTCTCCCCGTGACCTGCCTGGGTTTTCTCTGGGTGCTCTGGTTTCCTTCCACACTCCGAAGAAGTATCGTTTGTAGATTAATTGGCTTGGTAAAATTGTAAAGTGACCCTAGGGTAGTATTAGTGTGCGGAGATAGCTGGTCGGCGTGGAGCTGGTGGGCCGATGGGCCTGTTTCCACACTGTATCTCTAAATGAAACTAAACTAATATCGGAGCAAAATAGAAGAGTTTTGAATTTGCTTTCTGGACATTATGTAGGGAAGGTGTCATTGATATTCAACTTTGACAAGTAATAGTTATTTGTGATATTAATTATCTTCCTAAACAGATAATTAAATCAAAAAAATATTACCAAACAGCCAAACACCAAATATTGTATTTGCTCAAGCTATCAGAAGGAGCTATAAATGTTGCCTTAAATCTTCTCTGTTTACCTGGTGTATTTATTCATGAGCTAATTTAATGGACCATTTAATGTACCATTTGCAGAACTACCTATGGTTGGCTTTATAATGGGGTGTAATTTTCAGAAACATGTATCTAGAATGAGATGCCAGAGGAGGTAGTTGAGGCGGGCACGGTAACAGCATTTGGAGACTTTGGAGATATGCCGTGGAAACAGGCCCTTCGGCCCAGCCGATGAATGATCACCCTGTACACTCGCTCTATTATAGAAATTAGGGACAATTTACAATTTGCAACTGATAAAGCTGCACGTCTTTTTGCGTGTGGGAGGAAACCGAAGCACCCGGAGAAAACCCAAGGTACAAACCCCGTACAGACGGCACCCGTAGTCAGGATCGAATCCGGATCTCTGGCGCTGTAAGTCAGCAACTCTACCTCTGCGCCACTGTGCCACCCCTTTGCGTTTGCACAGATACATGGATAGAAAAGGCTTAGAGGGATATGGGCCAAATGCAGACAGGAAATATTAGTGTAGATGGGGCATCTTGGTCGGTGTAAGCCATCCACAGTGTACAGATACATGATAAAGGGAATAATATGAATAACGTTTCTGTAAGATAAAGTACAGTAAAGTCCGATCAAAGATAGTCCGAGGGTCTTTAATAAGGAAGATATGAGCCCAGGACTGCTCTCTAGTTGGTAGGAGTGGATGAAAAAGTGGTATGACATAGAACTAGTATGATCGATGGTCAGTGTGGACTCGATGGGCCGAAGGGCCTATTACTGTCCTCCATGATGCTATGGTATTTGTGACTCACCTGATCTATCCACCATTAGTTGTTCATTAACACAGTGACATTATTGTTTTGATGCCTAAAGGCCGATAGTATCTGGATGGACATTAAAGATGATGATGACCTACCATCAGCTGAGGAACTGGAAGAATGGCTTCTTGACGTTCTCTCAGGAAAGGTTAATACGGAAGATGATGATGATGATGATGATGATGATGACGATGATGATGACGATGATGATGACGATGATGATGACGATGATGATGAAGACGACGATGATGATGATGACGACGATGATGATGACGATGACAATGATGATGATGATGATGATGATGATGATGACGATGATGATGACTAATCATTGATCTGTAATCTTCATTTATCAACAATGTGAACAAAATAATTCTATATGTTCAAAGGTATTTTAAAACAGATATGTGTTATTTGAGAGAAATACTTGAAATGAATTCAAATTCTCCTAACGATCAAAGTAAAAACAGATTTAAAAATGAAAGACAACTGATTTATAAATCTTACTCTGCTTATTTTTTTAATCGCAGTTTCATCATTTTCCTGTGATCATAACAAGCTTGAATTTACACTGCTCTTCTCAACACCTAAGATCAACTGGACACATTTTGCAGCTGATTAAATGTGATTGAAACGTTGAGAGAGACACACAAGATGCAAACACAAGGTGCGGGAGGAACTCAGTGGGTCAGGCAACATCTGTGGAGGGAATGGATCAGCAACGTTTTGGGTTGAGGAAGGACCAGACTGAAGAAGGGTCCCCAACCGAAACATCATCTGTCCTTTCCCTCCACAGATGCTGACTGACCTGCTGAATTCCCTCAGCACTTTGTGTTTTGTAACGTTGTTGTAATAAGGTGGCACAATGACGCAGCTGGTAGAGCCATTGCCTCACAGCGCCAGAGACCCGTGTTGATCAATACGTGACATTTGCACATTAGTGCCCTCCAATGTTTTACAAGTCCACACTTTTCATATCTCCCAATGCAAAACTACTGGATGTTTCTTTGACAATGGTTACTGAAGAATGCAAACCACAATTAGACCATGCATGTGCTGCAGTTAGGAGGTCTTTGTATTGAGAGGGCAGTTTTAATGCCAGTCATATTAACTGCATGATTTTAATTTTAAACATTAGGGACAGCGACACAGCTGCTGCCTCACAGCGCCAGAGACCTGGGTTCGATCCTGACCTCAGGCGCTGTCTGTGTGTGGAGTTTGCACGTTCTCCCTGTGGCTGTGTGGGTTTACTCCAGGAGCTCTGGTTTCCTCCCATATCCCAAAGACGGCGGGATGTGGTAAATTAATTTGTAAAATTGTCCCTTGTATGCAAAGTAGGATAGTATAGCACTAGTGTGAACAGGAGATCGATGGCTGGCATGCACTCTGTGGGCCGAGTTACCATGCTCATCTCATATGTAATCTAATCGAATTTAACCTACGGTAACAAAATCTAATCTAAATATATTCTTACTCTGCCTTGGTTCTACTTGATAGGTAATGCTGTCTGTAACTGTTTGACCAAGACATGATCCAACACAAAACATTGCACTATGTTTGTAGCAGATAAATGATACCCAGCGTTCTATAACAAATATAAACCAGAAAATTATTTGAGGAAATAATTATTAAAGATTGATTTCTAATTAAGGAATTGAATATATCAACTAAAAGTATATTATAAAGCTCAAAGTAAAAAATCAAAGCATCATTGCATATTCAAGGTCACTTTTGTTATTGGAAACAAGAATTTAACTTTCAATGATTCAATGATCAATGATATTTTATTGTCACATGGACCTAGGTACAGTGAAATGCTTTGTGTTGCATACAACCCAGTAAAATCATACAGCAGACCACACCTCGGCAGTATACAGAGTGTTACCACATTTATGCTGCTGACAAACCAAAACCTGTTTATCATTTTCCTGTTCAAAGCTTTTGCAATTCATATTTTTAAATGAATATAAGATTAACATGATAAAAACTGCAGATTCTCAACATGTTGAGGCTCTTACATGTGTTTTAAACAAAGAATTAATATATTTTCTCAATGCAAGAATGTGCACAGGAATTTATATTGAACCGTTCTTGGTGTAACATAAGAAACATACATATAGGTATGTGTGTGTCTGTCCTAGATGTCTCCACTATTATTGGAGTCTGCTCCACTGTGGCAGCTTGTGTTAAATATAAAGAAGAGAAATATAGATAAATATCTCTGACCATGCATTATGCCTTCCATGGAAGAATGTCGCCTAATTTGTTGGGGGTCATGTCTGGGAGAAGCATTTCCTATGGCGGCCGACAGTGGCGCAGAGGTGGAGTTGCTGCCTCCACCGGAGACCCGGATCAATCCTGTCTGTGCTGTCTGTTCGGAGTTTGCATGTTCTCCCTGTGACTGCGTGGGCTTTCTCTGGGTGCTCCGGTTTCCTCTCACATCCCAAAGATATACAAGTTTGAAGGTTAATTGGCTTCTGTAAATTGTAAATTGTCCCTAGTGTGTAGAATAGTGCTAGTGTATGGGGTGATCGCTGGTCGGCACGGACTTGGTGGGCCGAAAGGCATATTTCCGTTCCGTATCTCTAAAAAAAAACCGTTAATACATTTTCAGGAACATTATCTGCAGTATAATTTTTTAATTATAATGTACTGTATATGTATAATCTAGAGCCAATAATTATCAATTTTAAGACCAATTGATCTTTATAGAGGTGTACAAAATTATGAATAGATCAGACACACAGTCACTTACCCAGAGTTGGGGAATCAAGAACCAGAGGACATACAGACAGTAGGTTTAGGGTGAGGGAGGAAAGATTTAATAGGAACCTGAGGGGCAACGTTTTCCCCTCAGTGGGTGGTGGGTGTATGGAATGAGCTGCTGGAGGAGGTAGTTGAGGCAGGTAGTATCGCAATGTTTAGAAACATAGAAAACAGGTGCAGGAATATGCCTTTTGGTCTTTCGAGCCAGCACTGCCATTCAATATGATCATGGCTGATCATCCAGAATCAGTACCCTGTTCCTGCTTTCTCAATATATCACTTGATTCCGTTAGCCCTAAGAGCTATATCTAACTCTCTCTTGAATACAACCTCCACCGCCTTCTATGGCAGAGAATTCCTCAGATTTACAACTCTCTAGGTGAAAACGTTTTTCCTCATTTCAGTCCTAAATGGCCTACCCCCGATTCTTAAAGTGTGACCCCTGGTTCTGACTCCCCCAACATCGGGAACATATTTCCTGCATCTAGCCTGTCCAATCCCTTAAGAATGTTATGTTTCTATAAGATACCCTCTCATCCTTCTAAATTCCAGTGAATATAAGCCCAGTCGATCCATTCTTTCATCATGTCAGTCCCACCATCCCGGAAATTGACCTGGTGAACCTATGCTGCACTCCCTCAAAAACAAGAATGTCCTTGTTCAAATTAGGAGACCAAAACTGCACATACCTCAGGTGTGGTCTCACCAGGACCCTGTACACCAGTAGTAGGACCTCCTTGCTCCTATACTCAAATCCTCTCGCTCTGAAGGCCAACATGCCATTTGCTTTCTTCACTGCCTGCTGTACCTGCATGTTCACTTTCAGTGACTGATGTACAAGGACATCCAGGTATCGTTGCACCTCCCGTTTTTCTAACATGACACCATTCAGATAATAATCTGCCTTCTTGTTCTTGCCGCCAAAGTGGATAACCTCACATTTATCCACATTATACTACATATGCCATGCATCTGCCCACTCACCCAACCTATCCAAGTCACCCTGCAGCCTCATAGCATCCTCCTCGCAGCTCACACATGCCATCCAGCTTTGTGTCATCCGCAAACTTGGAGATGTAACATTTAATTCCTTCATCTAAATCGTTAATATATATTGTAAATAACTGGGGTCCCAGTACTGAGCCTTGCGGCACCCCACTAGTCACAGCTGTTTCAGAAACAATTGGACAGGTACATGGATTGGACAGGTTTCGAGTGATATGGGCCAAACGCAGGCATGTGGGACGAGCGTAGATGGGACATGTTGGGCCGAAGGGCCTGTTTCCACACTGTATAACACTATGACTTTATAATAAATTATCCCAGGATCGAAAAGGCATTCTAATGTCATTACACTATCACGTGTAAGCGCATTGTGATTCCACTGCCTAAAGGCTGCGATGTAATAGTAGATTCCATTAACATACAGCTGGACTGATTAAAATGCCAAAAGATTATGGGATTCCAAACTTCTAAACTTGGAGAACCAATGTGCACAGCAAGTTAATACAGAGTGTTCGGCATGTCCGTGGGACAGAGTGGCATTAAGAATTAGAGGAGGGCAGCCAGGATAATTCAAGGTCGTGAATCTTTTGGCTGAAACGGTTCCAACATTGCAGGGTCCTGTTGTATTCATCTTATCAAAGTTTGGTTTTGCATTACCGTTATACGAAGTAAAAAAAAAAAATCAGAAACAACTTCTGTCCAAAGTTACAGAATTGCATCCGTTCTTTATGGCTCAAATACAGGGCTGTTTTGGCAGGAGAAAATGTATTAAACCTTTAGTGCAGTCCATTACCCTGGTTGCAGCACTATTTTACAAGACCTTAGAGTAGACAGATGGCTGTGGAGGGGTTATGGGGAGAAAGCAGGAGAATGGGGTTGAGGGGGAAAAATAGATCAGCCATAATTGAATGGCGGACTAGACTTGATTGGCCTAATGACTTATGAACTTATGAAACCGGAACACCCAGACAAAAACTAGCAGGGAGAACGTATAAACCTCATACACACAACACACGTAGTCAAGATCAAACCGGGTGCATGGCGCTGTAAGGCGCCCCACGTAAAAAGTGTGTACATATTAAAATAATGAGTGTGCGAAGCAAAGTTGTTTGGGAGTGTAACGGGCTGACTGAATGGTTTATTTCTAGATATAAACAGTATCTCTCCGCCTGTTTCCTGTATGTCAATCAATCGGTTAGTGGGCTGCCAAAACCTTATCCTCTGGAATTTCCTCCCTAACCCTCTGTGCCTCTCTCTCTCTCTTCCTTTGAACGCTCCTCCAAACCCACATCTTTGTCCAACATTTTGTTCACTGCCTTAATATTTCCTTCCGAGTTTGTGGTCAAATTTTGACTATGCCCCCATCTGCGGCCTTGGGATATATCTTGCTATATTAAAGGTCCTATACCAATGAAAGCTCTTGTGATCAACAAATATTTGGCGTTAAGAAATATTATATCAGGATCTCAAATGTCTCACACTTTGGAGAACCCGCAGCCTGTAAAAATAACATTTATATAAATGCTTCATCGAACAGAGCAGCAGATAGTGCAGCAGTAGAGTTGCTGCCTTACAACGCCAGATATCCGGGTTCGATCCCGACTCTGGGTGTTGTCTGTGCAGAATCTGTAGGTTCTCCCCGTGACCTCGTGGGTCTGCTCTTGGTGCTCTGGTTTCCTCCCACACTCCAAAGATGTACATGTTTGTAGGTTAATTGGCTTTGGTAAAGATTGTAAATTGTCCGTAGTGTGTAGGATAATGTCAGTGTATGGGGATCGTTGGTCAACACTGACTGTGGGCCGAGGGCCTGTTTCCGTGCTGTATTTCTAAACTAAACATAGAACAGTATAGCAGAAGAGCAGGCCCTTTGGGCAGGTTAAGCTAATCTCCTCTGCCAGCACATGGTCCATATTCTTCCATTCCCTGCACATCCAGTGCATACTAAAGGACATAAAGGAGATGGGATAACATAGAACTAGTATGAATAGGTGATTGATGGCCAGCATGGATTGAGTGGACCGAAGGGCCCGTTTCCAAGCTGTATCTCTAAAACTAAAAAACGAAATATTTGAAGTTGTGTAGGATGGTATTCCTGAATCAGTTCACATAGTCTAAAGTTAAGTTGAAATGAAATGACATGGAATCGGAAGCTCAAGATGGCTGTTGCAGAGTGCAGGTGCTCTGCAGTGCAGACACCTAGTCTACATTGGCTCGCCACATTGCGAACAATGCAATTAGACCAGGTTGGAGGAAGTGCACATGAATCTCTCTGCCTGACCTGAAAAGGTGGTTTCATTCCCTGGATGGTATGGAGGGGAGGTGGTGTAGGGACAATTGTCACCCCTCCTGCAGGTGCAGAAGAAAGCACGAGGTTGGGACAGGTGGATCAGTGGACAATGGATCCACTGTAAAAAAAAAGGGGCAGTGAAGAGGGGAAGACATGACTGGTGATGGGATCCCATCGGAGCTGACGCAAGTGACAAAGTACGATATGCCAATTGCAGAGGCTGGTGGAGTGAAAAGTGAGGACTTGGGAGAACTATCTCCAGTGTGTCTGACGCGAGGAAATGTGGTGAGAGCAGAATGTAGGAAATGGAGGAAATGTGTGCGATGGCTCAGACTATGTTTGCCGAGAAGCTACCTTTCTCGAAATCTTGGAGTGGAACACCTCACCTTCAGAGCAGATGCAGCATAGATGGGGAAACGGAGAGGAGATGGTGTCCTTATGGGAGGCAGGGTGGAAATTGTATGGAACATTTATGGAATGTTTCCCATACTAATGAAGATATCCAAATTAGAAAAATGCTACTGGTAAATTATCAAGCGAATATGATCTGCAGATCAGATTTAGCATTTGATAGCATCAAGTTTCCAAATTCACTGGTGCACATCAAAAATAAACTTCTGCAGTCCCTGTTCCGTAACCATACATGGTTGAGTATCGGGACGCCAATTGAATATTTCCGAAAGTAACAATCAACCTCTCTTAAGAAGCGCATAAAACCCTTAGGAGTCTCGGGGATTAGAGAAGTTCTCCATTTGAATGCAACCCATTCCTTAACCACTCCTTGGAGCCAGAGCTTTCCATTTTTAAATTTAGGACTGGCTTCCAGGGCCAGAATGAGGCTTCAGTGGCAACAGAACAATCATTTATTAAGGTCAGAGTTCCAGACAATTTAAAAGACAGTTACCCAGTCCTTCAATACAGCTCAACTTTCCCATGTCGTCCGAGCCACGCTTGCCCCGCCTGCCCGCGTTTTGCCCATATCTTACTAAACCTTTCCTATCCATATATCTGTCAAAATGTCTTTTAAATGTTGTTCAACTACCTCCTCTAGACCATAAAGAAAGAGTGCAGAAACAAGTCCTTCAGCCCCCACTGAGTCAGTGTCAACCATCGATCACCCTGTACACTTGCACTATCCTTCTCTGTACTCTTTGCAGTTTACTTGATTAATCAGAGAAAATAATGAATTTGCTAAATCAATTCCATTATTGATCTTGATCCTATCAAATGCATAAAAAGCATTTAAACAAGTGACTGAGTGGATTTACGACAAAATGCTCTTGGCTTGGATGTTCAAATTCTGATTAGTTATTTCTGGATAAACTCCAATCAAACTTGGGCTCACATTTCAAGTTTTTGTTAGGAACATCCAGCACAGACAAATTTATGTCCCCTAAACCTCCCCACACATAATCTATGGATAATCAAATAATGCACATTGTTTATCTAATTTAAAGCAGTTTCGACCAAGTTGAACTTCACTTTTCAGGCCAGTAAGATAATTTACAGATATAGACCCACACATGAACCTGAACGTCTCATGATTGAAGAGTCTGGTTTAGGAAACCAGATAACACATTGCTTTAATTTCAAGTGCACTGTTGTGCATGGGGACTTTAGACTTGAGATACCGTGTGGAAACTGGTTGTTCGGCCGACCGAGTCTGCGCCTACCAGTGATCACCCCGTGCACTAGCACGATCCTACACACTCAGGACAATTTACAAAAGTTACCAAAGCCAATTAACCTACAAACCTGTACATCTTTGGAGTGTGGTGGGAAACCAGAGCACCTGGGGAAAACCCACGCAGTCACAGGGAGAATGTACAAACTATATACAGACAGCACCTGTGGTCAGGATCGAATCGGGATCTCTGGCAATGCAAGGCAGCAACTTTCATCCTGTGCCACACCAACTTGGTCCTAGCTCTTCTCAAGTGCAAAAGCATAAAAGTTCATGAAATTTGATGGGAATTATGTAGTGCTACTGGAATAACTGATTAGCATTTAAACAATACCATGGCCAGAGTGTGTCCTTTTTACTACAAGGCTGCAGGTTTACTTTTGTAATATTTTATTTTCATATCATTATATTTCACATACCCTGAATTACTCTCATGTGTTCCAAGGCATTGGAATCAAATTGCCAGTCCTATTTTTAAAACAAATTGAACCTATAACTTGGTCCAGCCCACTGGATCCTGTGGAAATCTCTCTCATCTTTGCTTCCACAGCTATGGGGCCACAAAAGGTAGTTTAGTTTATAGATACAGCATGGAACAGGACTTTCAGCCCACTTAGTCCACGCCGACCAACAATCAACCCATTACAAGCACTATGCTACACATTAGGGACAATTTAATCAAAGCCAAATTAACCTACAAATGTCTTTAGAGTGTGGGATGAAACCGATGAAACCGGAGCACCCGGAAAACCCACACGGTCACGGGGAGAACTCTGTAAAGACAGCACCTGTAGCCAAGATCGAACCCAGGTCTCTGGCACTGTGAGGTAGCAACTCTATCACTGCACCAACAGGTACTCAAAGGGCAACTAGACATTGATGTTCAATGCTGGTTGAACCACTGTCCCAAGAATGTGTCAACGCACTGAGAACAAGTAAAGTAAAATAACTATTCTGACAAAGCAAGGCAGGACAGTTCTAGCTTTCCTTTTTATTTTCAGGAGACTCCATGTACAAAACCTGGTGTGGAAAAAACATTTTGCAATTTGTTACAAAAATGTAAAATTTAGAGAATGATTCCAAAAAGAAATAAATTACTAAGGCTACATACACACACAATTGTTAGTGTCTATCATGCACCTACTCAATTGGATTAAAAATTCAGTAATTCCAAATAATGTCCCTAAAATCCACAAATTCTGTTTCGATACAAGGTGCAGAAGCTGGTGGTTACAGTCATAGACTCTGTTACAAGGTTATACAATAGAAATTGTTTAAAAATCAGTTCTTGTACAAAATTAGGTGTGAACAGTAGTTACACAGTGACAATTCAATAACACTTTCACAAGACTAGAAACCGCAAGTGAGTTACCAATCAATCTTACAGCAATGACCTTGGTTGTCTGAATTCGGTGACCAACAATTCTTTTTTTGCTTTACAGCGACAACAGTACTCAATGCATTTTACATTCATAGAGACCACAATGGAATCAAGTTGCATAACTAAATGAACATTACGTGGCGTAATCTCTGTTCATCAAGGAGGCCCTCTTCAAAGTGTCGAAACTTTCTGACCCTGATTATAAACAGAATAGATAACTGTAATGCCGTCTAAATGTAACGACTTTGTATGCCAAGGAATAAAATGCCCAAGTGCTTTCACTCAATCTGGAAACATCAATGAATTCCTACTGAAAAATGGCATTTACCATCAAGGGAAAGAACCAAATAGGACGGAGACTCCTACAGATGGTCCTCCTCTTTAGCACCCAAATAATGCTGAGTCCCACAGGACCGAAACAGGCCCTTCTCCCCAACTTGGCACTTTGTGCCAACCAAGATGTCCTGTCCACTCTAGTCCCACCTGCCCATGTTTGGCCCATATCCCTCTAGACTCTTGGTAGATGCTTCCATTAAATATTCTGTTGATAAACTCCCCTTAAAGTGAAACACAGTCATTAGATCATGGCCTCTCCTCCCCATTGATTCAAAGGGTGGAATGGGATCGGACTGTCTTTGGCAATGATGTAGTGGTTTCTGAGTAAGTGGCACCCTAGAATTCTCAGGAGGCGAAGCCATCAATTGTAAGTGAACATCATGGACAGAAACGGAAGCAAAAACGTGGCACGTGGACTCACCACGCTCAGAGTGGGCCCTTCGTGCCTCCATGTTTCCAGCAGAACCAAGGGACATTTTAACAACATCAATTTAAACACTAAACAGAAGCTTAATCATTTTCAAATGTATATTTAAAGAGTTTAATTCAAACAATTGGACCCAATATTTTTTCATGAAATGTTTAACCAGCATTGGTATCTCTGATCAGGTTTCTGTTGGAAGGAATGTACATGAAATTTGAGGTAGTGACAGTGGAGATAATGAATAAAGAAAAGCATTCCCCTGCAGCTACTCAGGACTTAGCAATTACATGGTTGCAGTATTGAAAGTTAAGAACCCATGCGCTCAAATGTCCTTCCAGTCATTGTGTCCTTCAAAGGGGAATTGAAGGTTATTTAGCTACATATTGCGCCTGCACCTAGTTGACTGCTCCGTTCAGCCAGAGTTTAGTCAGTTTCTATTTCACTGTCCATGTGACTGGGTCCCTGGTGATTTTTTGGTGAACACACGTTAAATCCAATAATCTTTCACAAACGAGTAATGCGCAAAGTCATCGTTGGACATTTAAAGATAGACACACAATGCTGGAGTAACTCAGCGGGTTAGGCACCATCTCTGGAAAAAAGGAATAGGTGATGTTTCGGGTTGAGACCCTTCTAAACCAGCATCTGCAGTTCCTTCCCAAACAAAGAGACAGATGGCCTGACACGTCCCATTAATCAATATGCAAAATTCTCACCCCGTGTAAAATGAACCATCGGGCAAAGTGAGAAGGATATTGAAATTGAAAGAACAAAATCAAACCTTGCTGTAAGATCAATTAGTAAATTCATTGTCTGATGGTTTTTGGCTTTGAGGAAAACAAGCCAAATTCATTTCCAATTGCAAACAGTAAGCTGACAAATGTTTGGATGGTTGCTTGGCTTGGTCTGATGTACACAATGGACAAATACTGTACTCTGCTCCCGATCTGATAAAACATTCTTTACACAAGAAATGTCAATTTAAAAATTGCTTAAAACAAAGTTCTGTTAAAAAATAAAATAGAAAATTCAAAGGCCACAACCGTTAAAAAAAGTAAAAAGTAAATCATTTCTCAAACAGAATTCTGACAGCACTTATTTTTGTATAAAAATTCCATAAGTGGGAGTGCAGTGCATGTGGGCATGAGGTGAGCCACAAGGGCACATTCTGCATTGCACTGCACGAGGTAAAAGTGTGAAGAATATGAATGAGTCCTCAGTAAAAAAATTACAGCTCCTACTGGGCAGATCCCAAAATTGTAGACAAAATGAAATTGAGTATTTTACATGCCTTAAACTTTTGGAAATATGTGACACTGATTTTAGTGAGCATGATTTAATAATACATAAAAGACAAAATTAATGTTTGTTCCTTGCTGTACAAGTGTGCTCTAGTGTCCCAGATACATGTGCCTTAGTGTTTCTTTCCTCAAACACTTCCCAAGCCCTCTTAACATGATTTAGTTGAAATAATTTCCCATTTTATTTTGGTGGGTGGGGATGGGGTGGGGAGGGGGAGAAGGTCAGTAGAGGTGGGTTTTAGGAAGATTTTTTCCCTATCTTTACATTACCTGCCTAAGGCAGTACATCTACAATAAACTCCACGTATTGGATAAAACACTATCTACTCTGTAACAATGCTTACACTGTGCAAGTCTACATTCCTGAACCACATTTTCCAAGCATATTTATCGGGGGAAAAAATGGCTCTCTAGAACACTAGGAGTGGATGGATGGAACATATCTACATCTTCATTTGCAGAACATTGAGCCATTTACAGCTAGTGTAACCCAGTCTTCTCAAAAGAATGGCCCAAATCTCAAGAAACACACATTTAGGATTTCCAAAGTACTTTCACTAGAGGGTGAAATGGTCTATATGGAAATGGAAAAAAAAGGTTTCTCTGGAAGCAAGTAGAAAGACAGTGCATTTCTCTCAAAATGGAAAATGTTCAGGTTTCTAGAGGTTCACTGCTATAATGCTGGTGTTTTGAAGCAGGCGGAGACATTAATCGGGGCAAAATAAACAACCCCGTGATAGGTGGTGCACATTTTCTTGAAGATTTATACTAGAAAGTTTAGGTGTCCAGTATTTAGGAAAAAGAATCTAAACATGGTCAAAAGATAAACACCCTTCCCCATCCAAAGTGCAGTTGGATTATCTGACTGATTTGCCATGTGTCCTTGGCCTTGTAATCTTACACTGATGTCTCAGACTGAAGACGCAACACAAACTTATGCGATTTGGGGTCGATGAACTCCTCTGAAAGTTTGATGAAAGGGATTTTTTTCACTACCACGATCAGACTGAAGTCAAGACATTTCAGTGTGAAAACCAAGCCATCTTTTAGCCCATTGGTCACCGCCTCTTCACTACTCAATGTCCACTGACTGGCCAACCACCTGTTCTTATCGTACTGGAGGGTGGGTCCAGGGTTTAGGTAACGCTCCAAAAAGGCCTGCAAATTAAACGAGACGCAGTGAGGAACATGCTGTTATAATGCAAAGAATGATTCAGATAAGTAAAGCTTGCACATAATACCACAACAAAAATCATTCTTAAGTGAGCACATTTTAACATTCACTATTCTATTAAAAAAAAATCATTATATCAGATTGCGTATTGGTTTTGGTCATAGTGTGGAAACATGCCCTTCGGCCCAACTCGCCCACACCGGCCAACAATGTCCCAGCTACACTAATCCCACTTGCCGGCACTTGGTCCATATCCTCCAAACCTGTCCTATCCACATACCTGTCTAACTGTTTCTTAAACAATTGGATAGTCCCAGCCTCAACTACCTCCTCTGGCAGCTTGTTCCATACACCCACCACCCTTTGTGTGAAAATGTTACACCTCAGATTCCTATTAAATCTTTTCCCCTTCACCTTGAACCTATGTCCTCTGGTCCTTGATTCCCCAACTCTGGGGAAAAGACTCTGTATCTACCGGATCTATTCCTCTCATGATTTTGTATAACTCTAGAAGATCTCTCCTCATTCTCATGCACTCCATGGAAGAGAGGCCCAGCCAACTCAATATCTCCCTATAGCTCACACCCTCTAGTCCTGGTGTTAAGCTTATTGTTGTCAACCACACAGTGAAAACATTTTGTTTGCATGCTATCTAATTAAATCACATCATACTATTCCAGAGTGCAATCAAGCTATTCACAAGTACAACAGGTAGGACAGAGAAAAATACTCGAGTGCAGAATATGGTGTTACAAACATTGCAGCGTTACAATCACAGGAAAAAAGCCCAGTGTCTGTAATTAAGGTAGATTGGGACTACTCTATCTTATGGGAGGACTCTTCAGTAGTCTGATAGCAGAGAGGAAGAAGTTGTTCCTGAGTCTGGTAGTACGTGTTTTCAAGTTTTTGTCTAGGTTACCCAACGGAAGAGGGGAGTAGAGGGAATGACTAGGGTGAAAAAGGATCCTTGATTATGTCGGCGGTTTTTCTGAGACCACATTAAGTGTAGATGGACGTCTATTTTAAAAGCAGTGATAAGGGAAAAATTTCATACCAAAATATAATTTAAAGTTTAATGTAATCCTTTTCATATAGTGACGCTTTTAAAAGACAAATTGAGGAATTGTTTTTTTGTTTTTTTAGTGTTTATGTGGGGGTGGGGGGGTTGAAACGGGGCTTGCTGTCTCTCCCTTCGGGGGAATGCGACTTTTTTGTCGTATACCCCTTCTCTGCCTCCGTTTGCGCTGAGGCCTAATGGCGGAGCTGGCGACCTCGAGGCTCCGGAGGCAGCCTGTCGGGACTCGCCCTGGGCTCGCTCCCGTGAGGGGCTGTGACACTCCCATGAGGGCGGCCTGGCGAGGGGCTGAGACGCTCCCGTGTGGGCGGCCCAGCCCGAGGGAAACGGCGCTCCAGTCGGGGCGGCCCAGCCCGAGGGTGGAACGGCACTCACGTGAGGGTGATCCGGCACGGGGCTGGAACGGTGCTCCGGTGGCTGAGGCGGCGTTGACCTGAGTCCGGGGTTCAGCCGCGGGCCAGTGGACGACGTCGTCAGCGGCTGCGTCCGCTGGACTGGAGGGCGGCAGCTCCGACCACTCCGGGCCGCGGTGTTTGAGCCAGCCCGTTCGGGGAGCTCGGTGAGCCACGGGACTAATTTTACCATCGCCCGGTCAGCGCAGAGGGAGAAGAGGAGGGAAGAGACTGCAGCCCTAAGATTTTTCCTCCATCACAGTGAGGAGGTGCTTGGTGGACTCACTGTGGTGGATGTTAATTTGTGTTTACTGTTGTTTATTATTGTATTATTGTATGTATGACTGCAGGCACGAAATTTCGTTCAGACCGAAAGGTCTGAATGACAATAAAGGAAATTCAATTCAATTCAATTGAAACATGTGCTTTCTCCTTCATCTTTCACTAGACCCTTCCACTATCACTCCATTCCCAGCTCTTGACTAGAGCTTCGAATCACATTTGAATCTAGGCAGAGATAGGCACAAAGTGCTGGAGTAGCTCAGCAGATCAGGCCTGGGGGAGGAAAAAAAGATAGGTTTTTGATCGAGACCCTTCCCGACCCAAAATGCTACCCGTCCTTTTTCACCAGAGATATTGCCTGACCTACTGATTTACCCCAGCACTTCATGTCCATCTTTGGTAAAAAAAAAACAGCATCTGCAGTTGTTTGTTTCCACACTAAAGCTAGGCATCTTTGATCCAGTTAATTGATCCCAGCACGTAGCCTGGACAGTTTATAATCTTTATTGAACCGATTTGCCATGTGTCCTTGGCCTGTCAACTTACACTGATGTCTCAGACTGAACAGACTGCACAGTTTATAATCCTTTTCATTTAAAACTAAATGCTTTAGAGGAACATTAAATTTCACTTAAATTATTAATTTTTACAAAGCAATTTTAATTATAAGGAAGGTGTTGATCCTGTGAAAATCTGCAATCACTTGCATGGGAAATGTTGATGTACCTTTGGAGTCATGTTGTTGGTGACACAAAATGCCAGGTGCTGCAGGATACTCTCCATGGTGTGGTAATGCTGCTGTCTGGTGGTACGGAGATATTTCTGCAACGCCCTTGCCATCGAAGGAAAGATGGACTGTGCGGCATTCAAAGGATCCATCACTTCTCCAGGAGCTTTCTGCTGCTCATCATCCTGAAGTCTCCTGATGTGTGTAAACGCCTCTTCAACTGCAACCACCAACCTGAAGGATGAAAACAAGACAAAGCAAAATAGGCAATCAGATTGTCTCTAGGAGAGGGCTGCCTCCTTCCACACTTTGTTTTTTGATGTAGTTATAAACATTTCCCATAGTTGCATCAAAAAACGACCCAAATGGGGCGACACCATGGTGCAGCTGGTAGAGCTACTATCTCACATCGCCAGAGACCCAGGTTCGATCCTGACCTTGGGTGTTATCTGTGTGTGGAGTTTGCATGCTCTCCCTGTGACCGCGTGAGTTTCCTCTGGGTGTTCCGGTTTCCTACCAATTCCCAAAGACGTGTGGGTTTGTAGGTTAATTTACCCTCTGTAAGTTGCCCCACGTGTGTAGAGTGTGGATGAGAAGATGAGATAACAGAGCTCGTGTGAACGGGTGATCAATGGTCGTCATGAACTCAGTGGGCCAAAGGGCCTATTTCTATGCTGTATTTTTCAGTCTATATCAGGCTCATTGAGTTGGGCATTGATTAAAATAAGCAGCTGCACACTGCTCAATAACAATCAGGGAAAGACAATAACACACTACTTTCAGAGTATTTTTAGCTAAGTATTTGGCCATAAAGGCCCATAGTCCTGGCGGCAGCATTGGGTTGTAGTTGTGGGATCAGCCAGCCTATGTTGTCTCAGACCCACTTAAGAACATCCTTGTGAGGGAAGATGAACAGCCGGAAGTAGTTGTGCAAGTAGGCACAAATGACGTGGGTAAGAGAGAAGGAGGTTCTGCAATGTGAGTATAGAGAACTAGGGAGGAGACCGAAAAGGAGTTCTAGGGTGGTTATCTTTGGTTTGCTTCCAGTACCTCGTACCAGTGAGGGTAGGAACATGGAAATAGGGGATCTGAATGAGTGGCTGAGTAGTTGATGCAAGGGGCAGGGATTTAAATTTCAAGATCTCTTCTGGGGCAATGGTGACTTGTATAAAAGGGACGGGTTGCACCTTAATTGGAGGGGGACCGACATTCTGGCAGGCAGGTTTGCTAGTACTACACGGGTGGGTTTAAACTAAACAGTGGGGGGGGTGGAGACAACAACGTGGAAGCGTATGCGTGCAGTTAACAGGGAATAGAATGTAGGAAAGGTCACATTTAAACTAACACGGGCAGTGGGATGGGAACCAATGCAAGGAGAGAGGGCCATAAAATAGAGGACAGAGCAATAAGGTAGAAGGGAGATAAGAAAAACTAACCTGAAAGCTTTGTGCCTTAATGCAAGGAGCATTCGTAATAAGGTGGATTAATTGAATGTGCAGTTAGTAGTTAAGGAATATGATATAGTTGGAATTACAGAGACATGGCTCCAGGGTGACCAAGGCTGGGAGCTAAATAAGCAGGGGTATTCAATATTCAGGAAGGATAGAGGAAGTTGGGTGGCATTGCTGGTTAAAGAGGAGTTGAATGCAATAGCAAGGAGAGATATTAGCTTGGATGCTGTAGAATTGGTATGGGTAGTACTGTGAAATAGCCAAGGGCAGAAAACGCTTGTTGGCGTTGTATACAGATCACCAAGCAGCAGTAGGGAGGTGGGTATAGCATCAAGCAGGAAATTAGGGATGTGTGCAGCAAAGGTACAGCAGTTATCATGGGTGACTTTAATCTACATATAGATTGGGCTAACCAAATTGGCAGCAGCGCTGAGGGGGAGGATTTCCTGGAATGTATACAGGATGGTTTTTTAAACCAATATGTAGAAGAACCGACTAGAGGACAGGCCATCCGAGACTGGGTATTGTGCAATGAGGAAGGATTAGTTAGCGATCTTGTTGTGCAAAGCCCCTTGGGCAACAGTGACCATAATATGGTGGAATTCTGCATTAGGATGGAAAGTGACATTGGCTTCTCCAATTTCAAGTAATCCTTGCTTTCTCCTTCCTTCCCCTCCCCAGCTCTCCCTCAGCCCACTGTCTCCGCCTCTTCCTTTCTTCTTCCCGCCCCCCGCCTCACATCAGTCTGAAGAAGGGTCTCAACCCTTCCGGAAGTGGCGGCGCTGCCTTGCAGCTGCGGCTCGCCTGCAGTCCGTTTGTCTTTTCTGTTTTTTGTTTTCTTTTGTCCCGTTTTTACAGTTTATTTTGGTTTATTTAGCTGTATGTGTGGGGGGGTGGGTGTAACATGTTTTTTGACTCTTCCTTCGGCGGGATGCAACCTTTCCTGCCGTATCCCCCGTCTCCGTGTCCATCTGCACTGAGGCCTATCGCGGAGCTGGCGGCCTCCAACTGCGACCGACCTCGAGGCTGCGGAGGCAGAGCCAGGACTTACCAACACGAGGCTGGCCGACTTCGGCACTGTGGTTGCGGGCGACCCAACTTCCAACCCGACTTTGGAGCCTTGGAGGCTCGGCCGCGGGCCAGTGGACGACATCATCGGGAGCTCGAGTTATGTTTTCCGGAGCTCCCGCAACTACTGCTGCGTCCGCTGGACTGGAGGGCGGCAGCTTCGACCACCCCGGGCCGCGGAGTTTGAACCGGTCCGTTTGCGGAGCTCGGATTCAGCCGTGGGACTTACCTACCATCACCAGGCGGGGTCACAACATCGGAGGCTTGGATTTCCTCAGCGCAGAGGGAGAGCAAGGAGGGAAGGGACAATGACTTTGGGACTTTAAACTGTGTTGAGTGTTTGTTATTTATTCTTTGTTATGACTGCAGGCTAAACCATTTCGTTGCACTGAAAAGTGCAATGACAATAAATTGAATCAAATCAAATCAAACCTGAAATGTCGCCTATTTACTTCGCTCCATAGATGCTGCCTCACCCGCTGAGTTTCTCCAGCATTTTTGTCCACACATTCACACAAGTTCTGTTATCCCACTTTCCTCACCCACTTCCTACACATTAGGGGCAATTCTAGAGACAAGTTAACCTATAAAGCCAATGCGTCTTTGGGATGTGGGAGGAAACCCGCACGCTTGCAGGGAGAATGTGCAAATTCAACACAGTGCCCGAGAACAGGATCGAACACAGATCTCCGGCGTGCGAGGCAGCAAGTCCACCAGCTGTGCCATTATATTTTATTTTCCAACATACAAAATATTATACGTTGATAACTTATGGTTACTAAAAAATAAGAAACGATCCATTTTCAGTCTTAAATCTCTAAGTGATGCTATGTTCCACTTTACAGCTACTATATGTTTTAATTCAGTTCAAGACTATGGGGCAGTACATTGGCCATAAAGTTGCTGCCTAAAAGTGCCAAAGACCCGGACTTGATCCTGAATATGGGTGCTCTCTTTATGGAGTTTGCTCCTTTTCCCTTTGATCGCATGAGTTTTCTCCAGGTGCTCCACATTCTAAAGGTGTGCAGGAACCTTTTTCAGACCCAACTCAAAACATAATATTTTTCTTTTGTCCAGAGATTCTGTCCAACCTGTTGAGTTACTCCAGCTTTTTGTGTCTATCTTCAGTTTAAACCAGCATCTGCAGTTCCTTCCTACACAAATTATACTATACGATAGAACTTTATTAATCCTAGGAGGGAAAGTGTGTGTGTGTGTGTGTGTGTGTGTGTGTGTGTGTGTGTGTATATATATATATTTATATATAAATATACACAGTTTTGTTTTCTCGTTTATAACACTGTTTAGAGTACTTTGTTTACATATTCTGTTGTGCTGCTGCAAGTAAGGATTTCATTGTTCTAACTTGGACGTGAGAGAATAAAACACTCTTGACGTACGTCGCTAATGTGTGGGATAGAACTAGTGTACGGGTAATCGGTGGTCGGCGTGGACTCGGTGAGCTGAAGGGCCCGTTTCCACGCTAAAAACACTAAAACCAAAGGAAAACTAAAGAAGGGTCTCTACCCGAAACGTCATCCAATTTCTTCTATCCAGAGATGCTGGCTGCTCCATGGAATTCCCCCGCACAATTAAATTATGGAATAGTCTTCACGCTACCATAGTTACCCATTCAGATGCAACTAAATTTAAGGTAGCTCTGTTTGCCCCAAGAACACTTTTTTGCTTAAGTCCAAGTCACAAGTCAAGAGTTTTTTTGTCATGTGTCCCAGACAAAGTGTAATAGGCTGTTATTTTTCAGAGTTTGGAGATTGGTGCTGGAGGGTCCACTCCAGTTTAAATTCCATTTGGAATATTTTTGGAGGACCAGGAAGAAGCAAGAATTACTCCAGGGTTTTACTCCAGCTTCAGGGAGTGATTCTGCTTGCTAGTGGTGGGCTTGCTGCCTCACACGCCAAAGATCTGGGTTCGATTCTGGTTTTCAGCGGTCGCGGTGAGGCAGCGTCCGGACAGAAATGGCGGCTAGATCTCCCACAATGCAAAGGGAGGGAGAAAGTGCCCGGCGTGACCAATTGCCGTGGCAGTGCGCGTGTGCAGGGCGGCACATGCGTACAACCACGGCCGATTATGTGCTGGCCGCGGTTGTGCGTATGTGCAGGGGAGGATGTGCAGGCCGTGGCAGTGTGCATGTGCGCATGAATAAGGGGTAGGCCATTTAGCACTGAGATGAGGAAAAACTTTCACTCAGAGGGTTTTGAATCTGTTGAATTCTCTGCCACATAAGGCAGTGGAGGCCAATTCACAGGATGTTTTCAAGAGAGTTAGATTTAGCTCTTAGGGATAAAGGAATCAAGGGATATGTGGGGAAAAGCAGGAACGGGGTACTGATTTTAGATGAAGGGCTGAATGGCCTACTCGTGCACCAATTTTTCTATGTTGCTATGTATCCACTACATTGTGATTGTCAGAAATGTCTGTGTTGAACACGGGTAAATAGAAACCAGGTTAGGAAAACTTAATGAAATTCACTAAGAAGCTCTTTATAAAAACATAACGTTGCAAGAAGTCCACAGGATGGCCATTTAGTTCGCCTTTGACATTTTCCAGAACACAGACAATATTAGAGAGTTGTAATCAGCGTTTTTCACTATCGCAAAATGTTGAGTTATACAGCACAAAAGCAGGCACTTCAGCCCACCTTGTCCTTGCCATGCAAGATGCCCCATACAAAGTCATCTCATTTGCACACATCTCTCTAAATTTTTGCTTTCCATGTAACTGTTCAAGTGTCTTTATAACACCTGTCTCAATTGCCTCCCCTGGCTGCTCATTTCACATACTCAAGTTGTAGACGGAGGCATAAATATTACAAGGGATATTAAATGATTAAATTAGTGGGTAAAGTTGCGGCAAATGGAATTTGATGCAGGCAAACACAAAGAACATTCAGAACAGATGCGGGCGATCGTGTTTACCTTGCTCGCCGCTTTCTCACCCTCCGATCGTGTTCTGCTTCCTCGTAGTACAGCTCATTGTGACTTGAATCTCGCCTCCTCGCTGCTGCAGCAATCATTGCGCGGGACTGTCCAGCGGCATTGTTTCCAGGACCTAGAAGCATTGAAATTTGGTTATTTTGGCCATCCTCATGCACCAGTGCTGACCCGTAGCAGTCTAGTGATGGCAACGGCACGAAGGACCATCGATAAAACGTGAGGCTTTCAGGAAAATCAAGGTCTTTCGCTTCAACAGAAAAGCAGAATATTTTAGCTTTAATAACAGTAAGATAGACAAGTGCTGGTGTTCAGAGAGACATTGGTCCCTTGTACACAACTCACTGAAAGTTAACATCAGGTACAGCAAGCAATCGGGGAAGTAAATTGTACATTGTCTTCAGGACAAATGCAGCAATTACTTGCTCCAGTTATATAGAGCTCCAATGAAATCACCTCTGGAATCTGTGCACAGTTCTGGTCTCCCCTCCCAAAAAAGGATGTACTTGTGAAGAGGCTGTGGAGTCAGAGTCCGAGAGAGTGATACAGCACAGAAACAGACCCTGTGGCCCATCATTGTGCTGACCATTGACCACCCTTTACACTAATCCTACATTAAGCCAAATGTTTTAATCTCCCGTCATTCTCAACAACTCCCGCTTGATGCCATCACTGATCACACAAGAAAGTGAATGGCATGTTGGGGCCTTCATAACAAGAGGAGTTGACTATAGGAGCAAAGAGGTCCTTCTGCAGTGGCAGAGGGACTTAGTGAGACCACACTTGGAGTATTGTGTGCAGCTTGTCTCCAAATTTGAACAAGGACATTCTTGCTATTGACGGAGTGCAGTGTAGGCTCACAATGTTAATTCCCAGGTTGGCGGGACTGTCATATGCTGAGAGAATGGAGCGGCTGGGCTTGTATACTCTGGAATTTAGGATGCGAGGGGATCTTATTGAAACATAAAAGATTATTAAGGGTTTGGACACGCTAGAGGTAGGAAACATGTTCCCAATGTTGGGGGAGTCCAGAACCAGAGGCCACAGTTTAAGAATAAGGAGGTAAGCCATTTAGAACGGAATTGAAGAAACACTTTTTCACACAGAGAATTGTGTGTCTGGAATTCTCTGCCTCAGAGCCCGGTTCTCTGGATACTTTCAAGAGAGAGCTAGATAGGGCTCTTAAAGACAGCGGAGTCAGGGGATATGGGGAGAAGGCAGGAATGGGGTATTGATAGTGGATGATCAGCCATGATCACGTTGAATGGCGGTGCTGGCTCAAACGGCTGAATGGCCTACTCCTGCACCTATTGTCTATCTACACAACAGGGACAATTGAGAGCAATTAGATTACCAACTCACACATCTTTTGGGAGGAAATCGGAGCACCCGGAGGAAACCCACACGGTCACAGGGGGAACATGCAAACTCCACACACAGTCAGCACCCGAGGTCAGGATTGAACCCGGGTCCCCGGTGCTGTGAGGCAGCAGCTCCACCAGCTGCACTACTGTGTGCCGTACTTATGTGGAAGCAGCAGTAAATGAGCCACTGAGTACATTCAAAACAAGTGAATTTTTAGATCCCACGAAAAATATGGTTAATCTAAAAAGAAAAATGCCTGAGAAAAGATCAGCCACAATTACACTGCTAGATTTTATTACAGGGAGCTAAATTGTTTTCTTGTGCTTCTATTCCTTGAAAGCTGTGGGTCACCTCCTGGCTAGATTACTCTGGCCTTGACTTACCATCCACATTGTAGACTTTCAGTCCAGCCATGTGTTTGGCTGCACGAGATTTTGCAGCAGTTAATAGTGCCGGGTTGTGGACAGTGAAATCCTTGTAGTAGTTCTCCAGGATGACAAGTGCAGTCCTCTGGATACTGCAAACACAAGATAACACTGCTGAAGGCAAGTGTTACAAACACACAAACCACCATTCTGATCCTATCTTGGGAGACCGCATATTCTGTAATCACAATGTGTATTTCCAGTGGAGCTATTTAAAAAAATCCTTTTGGTGTACATTCAACTTAAATCACAGTGATTAGATTCAGCACTTTTTGGTCCATTGAATCCAACTTTAACCATAGACAAGCATTTTAGAGCCAGAGTCATACAGTGTGGAAACAGGCCCTTCGGCCCAACTTGTCCTTGCCGTCCAACATTTCCAATCTATACCATCGCCATATTACATCTAAACACCTGCCTACATTTGGCCCATATCCTTCTAAGCCTATCCTATCCATGTATTTGTCAAAATATCTTTTAATTTTATTGGATTCTTTTAAAAAGTCACAATAAAAGCTAGACAGTTTTAAATTGGTGAGACACCAATCATTAGGAAAAAATATTTTGCATAGATACAAAAATAAAAAATCTTTAGAACTAAGCTACAGTTGCTGCAAACATAGCTGTTTAGTTCTATTACAACAGGTTCACAGACCTCTGCTCCAGCTTGAATGTACATAAATGAATGATCAAAATGAAGTTAGAAAATAGAACTGAATTATGAGAAGGATGACCCAATGCTTGACAAACAGTTAGACTTCAGGAAGAGAGGGGCTGGAGATATTAAGGGGTACAAAACACTTTCCAGGATGGCAGTTGTGGGGACTGCAATTGTTAAAATAAAAAGCCATGTGGACAGAAATGGGCAATGGTCCAGGCTCATTATGAGGAGATATTTTAAAGAACGCAGAAATATAGAGAATCAAGATGGAGGAATTTAAGAACACGTTTCACATTTGAGACGTGGGAGGGGTTGATTGGAATCAGTGGCTGGAAAGAGAAGTCTATACAGGTTAGTAAAGCAATGATTATCGATGAACAAGATGAAGTAATGGCTGGAGATTTGACATAGCCCGTTAGGGCTGATGCAGCTAAGGATAGAGAAACATGGAGGAAGAAAGATGGTATTGATGAAGATCCTTTAGGGATGGTGACCAAAAAAAGGGTGAATTGTTGAAGTAATTCTTGAGATGTGATGAGACTCAGAAATTGCTGTTGAAGATGCTTTGGCACAAACCGCAAGTCCCACAAACTGAGAGCAGATTTTGGAGTGATTGAACATGGAAACTGGGAAAAGCACATCATGGACAATCACACCGAATGTTATCTGTAATTTTGATTAACATTGTTCAGTAATTAGGAATGGATGGTATTTAGATTGGAAGTTCAAAACTGGAGTTACAAGAAACTGCAGATGCTGGTTTACAAAAATAGGCAATGTGCTTGACTACTTCGGCACAAGTCAACCAACATCGCTGGAGAACATGGATAGTTGACCTTTCGGGTCAGGATCCTTCATCAAACCTGGGGATACAGAAACAATTGGAATGGATCCGGAATATCTATTATAAAGATATGTTATGTGCTATTGACACACATGACCATAAAGAACCTGAATGAAGTGTTGAAACAAAAACAAAAACAAACAAAAAAAATCACAAGACCGACAAAAATGGTGGAGGAACTCAGCGGGTGAGGCAGCATCTATGGTGCGGAGGAAATAGGCAACATTTCGGGTCAAAACCCTTCTTCAGACTGATGTGAGGGTGGGGGCGGGAAGAAGAAAGGAAGAGGTGGATTCAGTGGGCTGAGGGGGAGCTGAGAAGGGGAGGAGAAAGTAGGGACTACCTGAAATTAGGGAAGTCATGTTCATACTGCTGGGGTGCAAACTGCCCAAGCGAAATACAAGGTGCTGCTCCTCCAATTTACAGTGGTCCTCACTCTGGCCATGGAAGAGGCCCAGGACAGAAAAGCCGGATTTTTCCCAGGACAGAAAGGTCGGAAATTGGAGGAGCAGCATCTCATATTTCGCTTGGGCAGTTTGCACCCCAGCGGTATGAACATTGACTTCTCTAATTTAAGGTAGTCCCTACTTTTTCCTTCCCTTCTCAGCTCTGTCAGCCCACTGTCTCCACCTCTTCCCGCCCCCCCCCCCCCATCCCCACCCTCACATCAGTCTGAAGAAGGGTTTTGACCCGAAACGTTGCCTATTACCTTCGCTTCATAGATGCTGCCTCACCCGCTGAGTTTCTCCAGCATTTTCGTCATCCATCGATTTTCCAGCATCTGCAGTTCCTTCTTAAACATGATCAACGTGTGCTTATCAATAAAGCTATGGACATGCCTAATGAATTTAATGTAGATCTTGAGGTTGCATGTTCTATTCAATCAGAAGCAAGCTGTGGCTAGTTTTCAACCAATTCCTGCTACCAAATTGTGTGCAAGAGGCAGGTGGTGCACAAACCTGCCACTGCTCTTCCCAGTACAGGTCCGCCACAGATTTTAGGGCAACTGGTGGCCCGACAACTCCTTTAATCCAGACAAAATTACGAGAACGCATTTGAAATCTCTCTCCCCCCCCCCCTTAGAGATGCAGCGCAGACACAGGCCCTTTGGCCCACCATGTCCGCTACGACCAGCGATCACCCCACACTCCAACACTTTCCCACACACTAGGGACAATTTAAAATTTTACCAAAGCCAATTAATCTACAAAACCTATATGTCTTTGGAGTGTGCAAAGAAATTGGAGCACCTGAAGAAAATCCATGCAGTCACGAGGAGAACACATAAACTCCGCACGAACAACACCCATAGTCAGGATTGAACCCTGGTCTCTGGCGCTGTAAGATAGCAGCTCTACAGCTATGTCACGGTACTGTCACTGACACTTTCAAACTTCCATTCAGCTTTTAATAAAAAACAAGATAACATTTAGAGAATGGACAGTTATGTGATCTAATTAAGTGTTTTCAACCATTAATTCTAAAGTTTGACATTTTTCGAGAGCTTCATTCTATTGCTGGAATAAAAACTTAGTTGTACTCAAAATGTGTGGGTTTTAAAACACATTTCTCTACTGCACTGTAATGCTGAACCTCCGTCAGTAGATGCCCCTAGTGAACTAAAATATAGGAGGCTGGAAATTAAAAACCTGTGGCTGCTGAAAATCTAAAATCAAAAACAGCAAATGCACTGAATACTCTGCAGGTCAGGCTCCATATGTGGGAAGGGGAAATGAGTTATCCTTTCAGGTTACAGACCCTTTTTGAGCCAAAACGTTTAATGGTTTTGCTTCCCACAGATGCAGTCTGGCCTGCAGAATATTTACAGCATTTGCTGTTTTGTTTTAAAAGTAGAAGGCTAAAAACAGTGGAAATTATGCTGTCGGATGCACAAGGCATCTGGAAGTGGGCAATCAGTGCACAATTCAGAGTGGACCATCTCTCATCTTCAGCACCCCTGACCATCTGGTTCCCTCTCACAATTCTCACCTTCTCATGGTTCTAAAGAAGCATTAGATTTATGACCTGGGAGGCCATTTGGTCAATTGCGTTTCAAAAATGAGTCACCTGTCCAAAAGCCTCAATCCAGCAGTTGGTCTGTAGTCACAAAAAAGATTACAACGGTTTAGGAAGGAACTGCAGATACTGGTTTATACCAAAGGTGGACACAAAGTGCTGGAGCTACTCAGCGGGTCAGGCAGCACCTCTGGAGAAAAGGACCAGGTGACGTTACGGGTCAGATCCCTTCTTCAGTCTGTTAGAACGTTAGAAGGGTAACAGAGTTTGCCTGGATTATGAAGTTTATCAACAATGCCCATGTCTTCCTCCGTGACTCAATGCAGAGCAGGAGGCTGGACGACCCTCCCCATTTCAAAAAGGTTCAATCTGTCCTTCACAACCATCCTCCTGCATCTGTTTAGTTTAGAGATACAGCATGGCAACCAGCTCTTCGTTGAGTACACACCTACCATTGATCACGTGTTCACACTAGTTCTGTTATTCCACTTTCCCAACCACTCCCTTCATACCAGGGCCAATTTTACAGAGGACAACCTACAAATCTACATTTGTTGAATCTACAAACCTGCACATCTTTTGGGAGGCGGAATAAAAACTCACGCAGCCACAGGGAGAATGTGCAAACTCCAGACAGCACCCGAGCTCAGGATCAAACACAGGTCCATGGTGCCGTGAGGTAGCAGTTCTCAGCTGCGTCATTGTGCCACCCACTGTAATTTTTTTAATTTCTATCTGAGCTAATGAGAAATCAATTCTTCCAAATAAATGGCACCAATCTGGAAAGCTTTTCAATTTCTTTGAAAATATGTGTAACTTCTCACCAAATTCATTTCTTTTCCAAAGAACATTGATAACTGTATTGCTGCCTACTTCCCGTCCGCACCCAATCCGCATGACTTGCCCAAATTTCATGTTCCTTCCTATTGTCCTAGGGGCCTAAGGCACACTAAGATGAAGCAGCTGTTTATTATACTGCTTTCAATTAAATATTTCATATATATTGTGCCTCAACCGAGCAAACTGTTTGGCAGACAACACCAAAGGCTACATTTCCAATTTGGTACTCAATCTCCACCAGGAGAGTAAAGGAGAATCTAAAGAAGAATATGGACAAACCAGCTGAGAGGAAGAGAGTAATGCAGATGGCACATAATGTGGAAAATTGAGAGGCTGCCCATCTTGGTGAAAGCAACAGAAAAACAGCAACTTTATTAAATGGCAAGAAACTGTATGGTGCTGCTGTTCAAACAGAGCAGGTCATCAGTGACTGCATACCAGTCACTGATGACTAACGTGCAAATACAGCAGGCACTTCGAAGGGCCAACTATGTTAGCCTTCCTAACGAGAGCTTGATTCCAGAAACATTGTGTATTGAAGTTGGGAGGTCATGTTGCAGTTATATACGGTTGCATTAAGAGTATCGTGTTCAGTTTTGGGCACCATGTTATAGGAATGATGTTGTCAAGCTGGATAGGGTGCAGAGAAGATTTCCGAGGATGTTGCCAGGACTCGAGGGCCTGAGCTATTGGAAAAGGTTGAGCAGGCTAGGACTCTATTCCTTGGAGCACGGGAGGATGAGGGGTGATCTTATAGAGGTGTACAAAATCATGAAAGAAATAGAAATAGCACAGTCTCTTGCCCAGAGTAGTGGAATGGAGAACCAGAGGGCATAAGTTTAAGGTGAGAGGGGAAAGAATTAATAGAAACCAAAGGGGTAACTTTTTCACACAAAGGGTGATGGAACGAGCTGCCAGAGGAGAGAGGTGAGGCAGGTACTATTACAGCATTTAAGTAACATTTAGACAGGTACATGGTGAGGACAGGTTTAGAGGGATACTAGACCAAGTGCAGACCCGTTGGGTCTGCTCCCCCAATGGTGTGATCCCCCAACCCAATATTCCGCCATGCACCCGTCTCCTCCATTGGAACTGAGCCCGTTCCCAAATGTAAGATTGCAGCCCTCCCCTGCCTGCTGCAGCAGTGAAAAGTTCAGTGTTCCTCTCTTGCAACTTTGTTTCGAAGTGTGTTGGAAGCTGACATGTAAATGGAGAAGCCTGTTTATTTTTGAAATACTTGGGGGTGGGTGGGGGGGGAGAAGGATGAGAAACTTCAACACGACGAAATGAAATGAGGAGCGGATACTTAGAAAGAAAAGCGAAATCTCTACCAAAATGGAAAATATCTCGGAGATTGAGCATCTGGATTGGGCGTGGCAATGAATCAAAGGAAGAAATGCAGCCGGCAGCCGTACATGCAAATGAATCCATTCCGATTGGACATCTGCGAGCATCGGCCATTCCGATTGGACATCTGCGAGTATCGGGCACGAATTTAGGCAGGAAGGGATCCGTATGCAGGCGGACGGACGGAGGATATATATATATATATATATATATATATATATATATATTAGATAGATAGGATAGATAGATGGGCCAAACGCAGGCAGGTGGAACTAGTGTAGATCAGACATGTTGGCCGATGTGGACAAGTTGGGCTGAAGAGCCTGTTTCCACATTGCAAGACTCTGTGATTCTAAGGAGGTTTTGTTGCAATTGAATATGGATTGCACCTGGGGCAGTGTACAACAGTCTTTGGTTTGCTTACCCATAGAAAATGCAGCAAGGATTCACTAGATGGTGGGTCTGCCACTGTAATCTCACTCTTCTCTGCTCCGTCCAAGACCAAAACAAAAAAGCTTTACACTATATCTCAGTGACAATGAACTGAACTAAACATTTGAACTATATAAAAAAAAAAATATTCTGAGGTTAAAAAGCTAGATTCTGGATGGATGTTTTTCTCAGGTTAAGGACTGGGAACAATGAGCATGATGAGAATAACGGGTAGATCAGTGAGGATCGAGGAGTTCACCCAAACCCGAAATCAACAGATTTCTGGATATTAAGGAAATCAAGGGATACGAAGATAGTGCTGGGAAATAGAGGTTATTATCGATTACCTTGCTTACTTAAAGGCCAAAGTGGTCGATGTCTGCACAGATTTATGTTCTTAAATGCATCAAAAGGTGCAAATATTTAAGTTGGACGCAAAAGGTCACTTTGGTTGCTGCAAAATGATTTTGAATTTGAGGATAATGCTCATGTAAGGCTTGGGAATCCAAATAGAATTACAACAGGTTTGCCTGTAGCTAACTGCTATTCAAAAAGAAAACAAAATACAATTTGGTAATATGAATGATTCAGGTGTCAAAGGATATGGGGAGAAGGCAGGAAAATGGGGTTGAGAGGGAAAAACAGACCAACCAGGATTGAATGGTGGAGACTCAATGGGCTAACTTACTTATTCCTGTTCCTATGACATGAACTTATTATAACCTTCTTTACAAGTCCTGGATTTTAAATTCAAGTTTAGATAATCACTATTAGATTCAATTTAACTTTCTCTTTACTACATCAGTTAAAAAAAAAAACAAAAACGACAAAGCTAGCTAGTAAAACACAAAACAATTACAGAAGAAAAAAACAAGGGGAAAAAAAATAAAGAAGTTTGCTAATATTCTCAATTTCCTGTAACAAGGGCATTTCAGATACCAGTGGGATTTCTCTTTCAGTCATTTAGGGAACAGTTCAAAAGATAATAGTGAGGTTAGATTATTCCTTAATTAGTTTTTTGATGGGCAATATATGATTGGCACAGTCAATAATTATATCAAATTGGAGGAGACACAGAAGAGAATGCAGATGCAGGAATGAGGAACAAAAAAACTGGAGTTCAGCGTGTTTTGCAGCATCTATGGAGGGGAAAGGAACTTGTCCTGATGCAGGGTCTCAACCCAAAATGTCAAAAATTACTTTGACCTACTCTGTTCCTTCAGTGTTTTTGATGCCGAATTAGTACTTTTTTAACATTTTTTTTAAATCAACAATTTCTTTCAGTTAGCAAGTAAAGGAAGTTGAAATTAGATGTAATTCATGTCTGCTGATTACTTACAAGGGCAATGCAGAGGCTCAAATGCTTTATCCAACTCTTTTAAATTAGTAATTAGCAACTGAAAATTGGCAACTTTACTATAATTTGACCAAGAATTTAAAGTGAACTCTTGAGATTTAGTACAGGTAATTAGCACTGGCACTCTTCCGTAAAGAAGAAAATTGCAAATTGTCATGTTCAGCATTACCATTCATCAAATTGAAAGAGTGCTTTGTAAAGGAGGAGCTGTATGTCAAATGTAAATGGTGGAATTTAGTGCTTTTTGCAGGAAAGCAAACATTTGATCCACTCATGGTACCTGCATGAATTCTTTGATCATCCAAAAATAATTACAACTACTTTGCAGGACTTATAAAACATTTTATAGGTTAACTCCAAATACTTCACCCAATTGCAAGACTGATTGTGGAGAAAGGGAGACATGAAACGTCACCAATCCGTGTTCCCCCGAGATGCTGCCTGACATGCTGAGTTACTCCAGCACTCTGTCCTGGTTTTTGTAAGTTAGCATCGGCAATTCCTTGTATCCCCGTCTAATTGCAATGTTAATTTACACATTAAACTGTAATGCAACACAATCTGATGTTAATTTTTTTTCTTGAGAGTTTTAATTTCAGCCTGACTGGCAGTATTGAAAACTGTCAGCAAGTACAACAGGGGGAAAAAAATAATAAGACAAATGCAGATGAGATGCATTTGAGTCTTTTGGATAGACGTGGATACAGAGAGATATGTGTCATGTACATCTGGATGTGGATATGGATCCCTGGCATTGTGAGGCAGCAGCTCTACCAGCCGCGCCACTGTGCCATCCTATATTGTGATGTCCTGTGCTCTTAACACAACCATATAACATGAAAAGACGCCGCATGCTTGATTAACTCAGCGGGTTAGGCCACATCTCTGGAGAACATGAATAGGTGACCTTTCGGGTCAGGAGCCTTCTTCAGACTGACCCAAATGTCACCTATCCATGTTTTCCAGAGATGCTGCCTGACCAACAGAGTTACTCGAGCACTTTGTGTCATTTTTTAAAATAAACCAGCATCTTCAGCTCATTGTATCCTCATCTAATTGTAAGGTTAGCTCACACATCAAACAGCGACTCATAATGCGATCCAATATTATTTTTCTCTTGAGAATTTAAGTTTTAGCCTGAGCTTTAAACGGCCTTATTGGCCACATTAAAATGTGGCATGTACAACAGGGGGAAAATAATAGGCAAAGAAAAAGTTGACATTTTAATTTCAGCCTGAGGTCTAAATAGTCTTATTGGCAGTATTGAAAACCTTCAGCAAGTACAAGGAGAAAATAATAGGCAAAGGAAAAACTAAGATGGCAACAAAAGAGGCCCTTAGGGGGCATTTATATCACATACCTCAGTACACCCACACTGTAAAAATGGGATTCTCCATCAGTGGACCGGGTCACCTTCACAGTGAACATGGGCTGCAGTTGACGCAATTCCAGCAGCACAATGGCCAAGTAGTGGATGAACAAGAGGGCGTCTACCAGCGAAACTGCATACTGAACAATTCCCTGATAATTGGGATCTCTCGAATCCAGAATGCGTACACCATAGAACAGCCAATAAGAAACCACAAACACAAAGATCAGCACCATCAGAAGTGCCCGGAACACAAAGACTCGTGGCATTTGCGCCTTGGGCTTGCGGAAAAAGAGTGCCCAAGTTCCGATGAGAAGAATGAGTAGCTTGAAGGCGACAGAGATGAACAGCCCTTCGCATACAGTACCACATGGGTCGAGTTTTTCCCGCCACAGTACTTGAGGCAGCACCATAAACGCAACGGGAGATAAAAAGACCAATACTCCAAGCACAGCAGCGATGGCTATCCCCAAATGCCGAGTACAGTCCAGCCCACCATCATCCACATCCTTTGTGATCCTTGCAATGTCTTCCTGTGATATACTGTGTTCTGAAGTCCCAGTGATGGCTGTTGTGGTTTCGCCCCAATTATCATCCTGCAAGGCAAACTGCAATGATCAGAATTCTACATTACAAACAATTTATAGAAACACACAATCAAAATCAGAAAGGACTTTCACCTGCCCTACATGCAACTGACTGACCTTGAAAATGGCTTCACAGACAGATACGGTGGTCAAGGAGGCTTTCATCAGTCACAGTATAGAAGATGGGAGGTCATATTACCATTGTCAGAACATTGGTGAAGCCACATTTGGAGTATTGTGTTCAGTGTTGGTTGACCCAGTTATAGGAAGTGCCCACTCGAGTATCAAGGCAGTTGCCAGGACTCGAGTATCAAAGCAGTTACAGCGGACTAGGACTTTATCCTTGGAGCGGACAGGATGGGGGGTAAACTTAGAGAGGTCATATAAGACAGTGTCAGAAATATATAGCGTGAAGGCACAAACCACAACCCAAAGATCAGCACCCAGGGGGAAACCACAAAACCAAAGATCAGCACCATCAGAAGTGCCCGGAACACAAAGACTCGTGGCATTTGCGCCTTGGGCTTGCGGAAAAGAGTGCCCAAAGTTCCGATGAGAAGAATGAGTAGCTTGAAGGCGACAGAGATGAACAGCCCTTCGCATACAGTACCACATGGGTCGAGTTTTTCCCGCCACAGTACTTGAGGCAGCACCATAAACGCAACGGGAGATAAAAAGACCAATACTCCAAGCACAGCAGCGATGGCTATCCCCAAATGCCGAGTACAGTCCAGCCCACCATCATCCACATCCTTTGTGATCCTTGCAATGTCTTCCTGTGATATACTGTGTTCTGAAGTCCCAGTGATGGCTGTTGTGGTTTCGCCCCAATTATCATCCTGCAAGGCAAACTGCAATGATCAGAATTCTACATTACAAACAATTTATAGAAACACACAATCAAAATCAGAAAGGACTTTCACCTGCCCTACATGCAACTGACTGACCTTGAAAATGGCTTCACAGACAGATACGGTGGTCAAGGAGGCTTTCATCAGTCACAGTATAGAAGATGGGAGGTCATATTACCATTGTCAGAACATTGGTGAAGCCACATTTGGAGTATTGTGTTCAGTGTTGGTGACCCAGTTATAGGAAGTTGCCAGGACTCGAGTATCAAAGCAGTTCAGCGGACTAGGACTTTATTCCTTGGAGCGGAGGAGGATGAGGGGTAAACTTAGAGAGGTGTATAAGACAGTGAGAGGATTATATAGCGTGAAGGCACAAGTCTTTGACCCAGAGCAGGGGAATCATGAACCACAGGTTGGGGGGGGGGAGAAACTAGTGTAGATGGGGCAAGTTGGGCCAAAGGGCCTGTTTCCACGCTCTATGATTATAATTCTATGACTGCCCCAATATATACCACAATGCCAATATTGCAGTAGAGCCATATCAAATTAGCAAGTCTCTAAAAGCCCCTCAAATCGTCACAAGTGCACAGCTTTGAATTTAGAAGAACAGAATAAAATACAGTTAAATTCTACTATAATGAAATGGACAGCAGACAGAATGCTGGAAGAACTCAGCAGGTCAAGCTACATCTTTGGGGACAAAAAGATTTGTCAACATTTTGGATCAACACCCTACATCATGACAGAGAAGAACAAGAAAGATTGCCAGTATATAGCAACATGAAGTGGGTGGGATAGGGGATGGGTGGAACCAGAAGGCGAAGGGAATAAGTGTAGATGGAGCCAGGTGAGGGAGGGGATGGAAATGGTGAATAAAGGGAGTGAAATATGAAGCTAGAGGAAGGGATATGGGTGGAAGGAGACAGGTGGGTATACATAACATTACTTACCTAAGACTTTTCTTTAAATACACACCTTTTAAATGATATTTACTTTTTAATCTCATTTGCAACTGATTTTTGAATTTCCTTTTCCTTATGTCAAGATTTGCATCTCAATTGCCTCAAATCTTGTTGAGACTGACACTTCGACTTCAGAAGCTGTTTTTCACAGATGGTCTCAAGCACGACTCCCACCACAAGCACCATCTATAATTTACATATCATTTTTTGGAAATAATTTGTAACAAACCCTCCTTTGTGCACGATTCTGCGATAGCTCCTGAAACTTTTAAGAACTTGGTCTTTGCCATCTGTTCCTGAACACACTGCTGTTTTAGTCATGCAGTTGGGCATCTTGTAAAACAGCAGATGAAGAGGTTACCTCAGTTTCAGCAATGAAGATTTGTATCCTGGCCAGGAGATTTATTGAAAATTCTATTACCATTACAAATAATATCTCCTGCCTTGATTAAAAACTGAAGCTATATCCTTTATTTTATTACTTGGAAATTGCTTTTTTTTTTTTAAGCTTGAGCAAACCTCTTCTACATTCCAAGCCATGAGAAAACTGCCTGACATGCTATACTGCATTGGTTGATGAGGCATTGAATGTGGAATATTGAAGTTGAACTGTTCTGTGGGTGCAAGGGTGTGCAATAAATCTTTATCTATTCAGAGTACAAGTTGAAATGTAATAAAAAGGAACTGCAGATGCTGGTTTACACCCAAAGTAGACAAATTGCTGGAGTAACTCAGCGGGCAGGCAGCGTCTCCGGAGAAAATGGATAAGGGACGTTTCGGGTCGTGAACTTTCTTCAGACTTTCTTCTGATGGTATAAATTTAAGTGTCAATTCTTCTTCTGTCTGATCAGCTGAGTTACTCCAGCATGTCGTGTACCTATGATTCAGGTTCAGTTTGCTCTTTTTATACTTACTAATTCAGGACATTTACACCACTCTACATGTGTCCTTTAAAAGCATTACAAATTTCTCTAAATGAATGTATAAAAAAAAATTACAGGATACAGAAATACTTTCTAATTCCAAGTGAACAAATTTTCATGGCTAAGAAACACAATTCAAAGACAAAACGTCAAGAACAAATATGTACTGGGTTACACAGGCTTGCCAAAACAAACGTAAACAGACTGTTGTAACTAACTCTGCTTTGCCAACTGACAACAACCTGCATGCAAGTCATTTAGAAAATCGCACAATATAGCTTAAACAGGGAAGGGGGGGTGGGGTATTGAGGAAAAATATATTAGAATAGCTAATAACATTGATTGGATAAGATATGCATGAATATCTATACATAACTAAAACTCTGATCTGGTTTGGCGGTCATTCTATTTGCGCAAAAACTGTTCGCAATAACATCGCGATTTTTTGCCAGTTCACTCACCGTTCTCCTATGCTGCGATTGCACCGTTTCGTTCTGATCGGTTGAATGTCGTAAACGTTAGCGAGGTTTAAAAATCTTAAAAACCGCACGTGCGCAGATCGATCTCTTCTCCTGCCTTCCAGTGTCGCGCATATTAGTCTCTTCCCGTCACTCCCCAGGACGGTCCGCCCCTTCCTGCGCCATCGCGTCTTTACTGGAGTGAGGGTGGCCGGCAGAGGTTTTAAACCGACTTTCGAAGGGACCTGAAGCAGCCCCGCCCCAAGCAGCAGCCCCTGCAGCACAGCCTGCGCTTCCTGCTCTGCAGGCAGCTCTCGCTCGGCAGCTCGCCACCCTCACCCCGCCCCTGGCACAGCGAGCCTGGCTCCGTCGAGGCCCAGGTCCGCGAGTCCTTCGGCCGCCTACAGCCAGGGCCGGGACGAGCACGAGAACCAGGCCGAGCTCCAGGCCCTGGCGCTGCTCCACGATATGGGTAGGTGCGGGGCAGGGAATGGGTGTGAGGGGAGGAGGATGAGGGGAATGGGGAGGAAGGAGATGGGGTGGTGGAGGGAGATTGCAGGGGCAGCACTGAGCCCCGCTGTCTACCCGCTGGCGATGGACACCACGGGTCCCGGGAAGGGCAGCACTCCAGCGGCTCCTGCCCTCAGGTGATGGATAAGGTGGGATAGAGGGAGAAGTAGAGGGAGAGGGGGACAGGGAGGGGTGGATTTGATGGGAGGGGGATAGGCGTGAGTAGTGGAATATTGCATTGGGGAATGGGTTGCATTAGGGGAAACGGGCGAGTGGTTGAATATTGCGTTGGGAAACAGGTTGCGTTGGGGGACCAGGCCTCCCGTGTGACAGGGACCCAACGGGTCCCACTCAGTCTAGTTAGTCAATTAAAAACAATACTTGGTTGCAGGGATTTAAAGGAAGGATTGAGTTCACTGATCATGGTTTTGCCATATATAGGGCTAAATCCCAAGGAGCATTCACAAAAGGGCAATGAGGGTTTAAGAAAGGGGAGAGGAAATTAATAAAGCATGAGTGACGGAGCCAAATACAGATTTGAAAAGGGCAAAATTTGTTATAGTCAAAATGAATTATGTGCAAGGTATAATTGCGAGTCTTCAGGTACAGGACTAATGGGCAATGACAACTTAATTGCTTTCATACAGTCTTAGAAGTGATAGAAGGGTGCAGTTGTGGTGAGGGAAAGGATGTTAAAGTTCATAAATGTAATTCGGTAGAACATGTTCAACAATTGTGGAGGAGTCCTGAAATTATTTTCCAAATGGCTGATAACTTCGATTTAAGGCAGAGAAAATTGTGATTGAGGCATCATGGAACATTTATTCATAAAATGTTGAATGTTTGTGCAACAATTACTATTCATGCCCAAAAATTTATTTTATTATTCTACAAATACAGAAAATTTGGGAAACAATTTCCCTTGGTTTTCTCAGTCACTGGGAAAAGGAAAAAATGGACCAAATTTCAGGGCAAGTAGCTTAACTTAAGATATAATAATAATAATAATAATAAATTTTATTTATGGGCGCCTTTCAAGAGTCTCAGGGACACCTTACAAAAATTTAGCAGGTAGAGGAAAAACATGTAAGGGGAATAAAATAAATAGTAGAGACATGACTAGTACACAAAGTAAAGACAGAATTCAATTCAAAACACAATATGAGGCAATTAATGCACAGATGAAAAGGGAGTAGGGACGTGGGGCTAAGGATAGGCAGAGGTGAAGAGATGGGTCTTGAGGCGGGACTGGAAGATGGTGAGGGACACAGAATTGCGGATCAGTTGGGGGAGGGGGTTCCAGAGCCTGGGAGCTGCCCTGGAGAAGGCTCTGTCCCCAAAACTGCGAAGGTTGGACTTGTGGATGGAGAGGAGACCGGCTGATGTGGATCGGAGGGACCGTGAGGGTTGGTAGGGGGAGAGGAGGTCAGTGAGATATGGGGGGGCCAGATGGTGGAGGGCTTTGTAGGTGAGGATAAGGATTTTGTAGGTGATCCGGTGGGAGATGGGAAGCCAGTGAAGATGTTTGATGACTGGAGCGATATGATACCAGGATTTGGTGTGGGTGATGAGTCGGGTGGCTGCGTTCTGGACCAGTGGGAGTCGGTTGATGTAGGTGTAGCAGATGCCAAGGAGAAGTGAGTTGCAATAGTCCAGTCGGGAGATGAAGCCATGGATGCGTCTTTCAGCAGCGGGAGGTGTGAGAGAGGGTCTGAACATCTATACACACATCTATCCAATAAGGGGACCATTACACAGAAATTTCAAGATACATGCATCATAATATTCAAAGCCTTCCTGATGTAAGTTGGATACAACTAACTTAAGATTAAAAAAAATAGCTGCAGCAAAATCTTCGAAACTTAAACAGTAGCATCTACTCACACAGCTGTTATTTTGAAATGTGCGTACCTGCACTGTCTCGTCTCCACGACTGGACTCATTGCCCAGCAGTGGCTCTGCAGGTGGTGTTTGGATGGTAACAGATTTCTCAGAACGACTGCCATCTTTGTTTCTAGATTTTTGCCGATCCCGACTCCTTTCCCTGAAATGCAGTGATTTACGCTTTAATGTTATTTAATACCAGTCAACGTTATGTCATAATGTGAAGCAAACAATTCAACATTGATGATAGGAAAATAATAAGTGTGCTTCTAATCTGATATTCTATTATACTCATCACGTTTAGCTCAAACATGCAAGGATATTTTATTGCAACAAAACAAAGTCCAGCAATCATCCCTCAAAAATTCCTCATCAAAATTGGTATGGACATTACCATAAGTGTTAAAAAATACTCCACGTAATTATCAATTACATTTATGATGATCCAAATGCAGCACAATAGAATTTGTGAATAAGGATCACCAATTGGGAATTAGTTACTTCTGTGCGTTTGTTGTTCGTACAACATGCAGAGGAACAGAGGCAAACCAGCTTTCTGTCCTCTGCAAAATCTTTCTGTCCTCTGCAAAAAATCTCTCACTCTCACATATTTCCCTTTCCTTCCATTGAATGCATTTTAATTGTGGTCATCTCATCTTGAAAGACTCCTCGACAATAACAATTATGGGATTGCACCCAAATTCTACCATTACAGGATTGTGATGATCTAATCTGATGTGCCACTTGGAATGCTTGACTTCATATTTCTATGGAAAATAAAACATAGAATGTAGGCATTATCATCAGCTACCTAAAGAATGGTGTGACTAGAGTCAAGTCTGAAGATAGATAATTTACCATGCAAATGTGCAATTACTTCAAAATTAATGTAATACGCTATATCCTCCAATAGAAATATATATGGCTCATCTATCAGGATGTCAAATGCTCAGTTAAAATCCCATTTAATGAAGAATACAGTATGCTTTGCACCGAGCATGGCAGATAAGGCTGAAGAAGGGTCCTGACCCGAAAAGCCACTTATCCATGTTCTCCAGGGATACTGCCTGACCCACTGAGTTACTCCAGCATTGTGTCTTTTTTTGTAACCCGGCATCTATAATTCCTTGTTAATACAGGTTTCTTGTGTATCAAATCAAAATCACTCTCCTTTGCTGTAACATCATGCTTAGGTTAGTTTATAGTTTAGCGATCTAGCACAGAAACAGGGCCTTTGGCCCACCGAGTCCACACCGACCAGTGATCCAAATACACTAGCACTATGCTTCACACTAGGAACAATTTAAATGTTTTACCAAAGGCAATTAACCTACAAACCTGTACACCTTTGGAGTATGGGAGAACACCAGAGCACCCAAAGGAAACCCACACAGTCACGGGGAGAACATACAAACTCTGTACAGACAGCACCTGTAGTCAGGATTAAACCTGGTGTAAGGCAGCAACTCTATCGCTACGCCACCGTACTGCCAAGTGGAATACAGTCTGGAGGTTGAGGCAACTGATTCATTAAGAGCTCCGTCTTATTTGTTTTAACATTTTTTTCCTCAGTGACAGAAGTGGCTCTGATAATCTAATGTTAGGTTATTTTAGTTTAAATCTGTTTTTATTTGTTAATTTTCCACTAGAATTTCTTCACATCATGCTTTTAAAATAAACTTCATTGTTCAGAGGGCCTAAAGACTGCATTCCTAAATTTGTAATGATTTTAAATGGGCGTAGATTTCCTTGAAACACAATTACTTATTGTTGAATGTTAAACAAGGTCAGCAGTGTTCCAAAGAGGAGCTTCCTCCAATTCTTTCCCAGATACGTTTATACAAGGTCTCCCTTTAGTTACTATGGAAGCCTAATTACATTGACCATGTTAAAAGTTACTCTAAAAGAAACAATACATACCCATGTCTGTGAGAACTCTTGGAGCGGCCTGAATAGTAGGAATATCCAGAGTATGTAGATTCTGTGTCCATCGTTGTAGATTCCTTGCTAATGGGCAGGTAAGCCGACTTCCAACAATTAATGGATTTTGTTCTGGCTTTCTGGGGGCCAAACTGGTGTTTGTGAATGCTCTTGTCCAAGCCAGATGGGATGGTCAGCAGGCTGGCAGCATGGCTCTTTAACTGGTCTATTTTGGATGCAAATCGGGGGCCTCCTGTGAAGAAACATTAACCTGTGGCAATAAGACATAAATAAATACTTTTCACTGCAACATGTCTCAGAGATACCAACTTATCAACTGATTACTACACAGCACTGAAAAATATTTAATAACTACATGTACAGTTTGAGATTGAGTTTAGTTTATTGTCACATGTACCAAGGTACAGTGAAAGGCTTTTGTTACGTGCTAAGCAGTCAGAGGAATTAGAATATGTGATGCTATCGAACCATCCACAGGGTACAGATACTTGATGAAGGATATAACGTGAATAACATTAGTACAAGTATTGTTCCAGATAGCAACAAGGAAACCATTGCCCTGCTTCTGTAAATTGAAGCTTTACAACCAACCTAGAACACAAACAATGGGGAATGTTCTCCAATTTGTGCTGGGCCTCACTCTGGCAATGGAGGAGGCCCAGGACAGAAAGGTCAGATTCGGAATGGGATGGGTGATCATATGCTTACACAACTCAGTTGTCTTTTAAAAGCTTAAAAATACATTAATGAAATTGAACTAAAAATTCCTCAAATTCCTTAGATATCCACTCACCTCAAACATTTTAAGCCACGCATTAATAATATGCAAGAGCATGGTAAAAACGGCAATGTTGAGTTGTACATATTAATGGCTAGAAAGTTTTTTTCTTTCAAGGTATAAATAAACATTGTATGAGATCCGCATCAGAATTAAACATAAATAGCCAATCACCAGGAGACATGGCCACCAGGTCACAGATCTTACAATTAAATTAGTGGAACTTTTAGATTGAGAAAGCTCTCCAAAAACAAAATACTTAATTGATAACACTTCACTGTAAAGACTGCAAGTGTCTGCTAACCTTTGTGTAATTTAGTTTTAACTTGCCCTTTACTGGATATTATTGCTACTTAGGTTAATAGACAAGTTTGTAACTAAAGGTCATCAAGTGCATAACACAATGAAATGTATTGAACAACAAAGTATTTTACAACCATTGATTATTTTACTTCTAATTACAATGTAAAGGAAAATGGCAAGTCAATTAAGTACTTCAATTAAGTGTAATGATTGTTATGAATCTTTGAAATTTGCAGACCAGAGCCCATCATGTCCATGCTAGCCATAAATGGACTTTTTGTTAATACTATTTCCCAGCTCGACATCTACAACCCTCCAGGTTATGGTTTTTCAAATGCTCGGTAAGGTTCTTATATTAGTTTGAATCCCCTGAAAAGATGGCGGAAGGCACACTGATGGGGTGCATCACAACATGGTTGGGAACAGCTCTGCCCAAGACAATAAATTGCAGAGTTGTGGATGTAGCCCCGTCCATCACACAGACCAGACTTCCCTCCCCTTGGGCAGACAATACAGAAGCTTGAAAGTGTGCATCACCAGACTCAGGAACAGTTTCTTCCCCTCTGTTATCAAGTTTGGCCCATGAACAATGGTACAGGCCGATTCTCCCTATTATGGTCGTTGTTCCTGAAACTGTTACCAAGCACTCTATCTTCTTCCATCTCTCTCCATCCCCCTCCCCCTTCTCCCACCAGTCTTGCTGTCTCCGATTATATTCTTTGTCCCACCCACTCCCCTGACATCAGCCTGAAGAAGGGTCTCGACCTGAAACGTCACCCATTCCTTCACTCCAGAGATGCTGCCTGTCCCACTGAGTTACTCCAGCATTGTGACTACCTGCAGTTCTTTCTTCTCCTTTGTTTTATCTATTGTACTTGAGCTTAGCTCGATTGTACTTATCTAAAGTATAACATGATTTGATCTGATAGCATGCAAAACAAATCTTTTCACTGCATCTCAGAACATATGACAATAATAAAACTAAACATCTATATGCTTATGACCTTCTTGGTCGTTATGCTGAGTAGATAGTAGCAAACATGGCATTAATTCCTCTGCAACCTTTCAGTTCATCACATGCAACAAACACATTTAACAAAAGTCACTGAACATTAAACATAATCACTGCAAAAGTTCCCCAAGTAAATTTGGTAGCGAATAAATCAATAGCCAAGATTGCTAAATGTTATTTCCATTCAAAGGTCTGCAACATTAGCAGCAACCTCATTTAGCACATTCTCTTCAATCTTACCCATTCAAATTTGTAGCTGGGGTAACTGAAGTGGGAGGGTTTGCCTCAAGTTCAATAAAGCTTTTGTTAAAGATGCTTTTCACACTATGTTACAACAATAATAGCTGTGCTTATGTTAGCATTTTGTACATTTAGTATATTTTGATTTTCAGTAAACCAAATATGTTGTTTCAGGTATGAGGGATCTAAATCTGAGGACCCTCGCTTTAAGACTCCTTGTGATAGCTATACCACAAGAGCCTCTGTAATATTGGACAAAGACAGACTTTAGGGTCGAGTCCCTGAATTATGACCTTCATTGTTCAACTCCAAGCTCTGGAATGGATTTGAAAATCAATTACATTTCAATGGTGTCAATATACATTCAACTATCCATCTTTCCACAAATACTGAATATGGTAATGATAAATTGTGAATAACGTGTTGATTTCTACATCATTAAGGCAGTCACATGCAGAACATTCTGAATTGGTTACATTCTGAAAAAGGAATCTTACAAAAACAGACTTTGGCATTGTCTCAATGGAAGACATGTTGTGGTTATGAATGAACCATAAACTCAATCAGCAACTATTGCTGGGATCACATTATAGACAAAGATATATTGTCATATGTGCTTCAAAATGTGAAACACATTTTTCTCCCACAGAAACATTAATAATATTATTGTGTCCAGTGAGATAGTAATGTTATGTGATATGTTCTTTGTTAAATATGTCAAACAAATGTTCTAGTTTTCGAATTACTGACATCATATTTTCATTATGGCTAACTATAGAGCCATGGAGCTGAAAAATGTTCAAGACTATATATTTTTCCCTTTCTTGGAATCTGCTGAGGAAGACAGATTTAAAAAAAATCTTCATAAATTCAATAAAAAGGGAATGTTTCTCGGCCATCTATCTATAAGCTGCATTGGAGAGATAATTAGAAACTTAAAATATTCAATCCTCAATAGGAAATTTTACGTATTTTACAGGAATTCTCTTATACATAAAAATGCAATATTTACTTGGAATGCTCAAGATTTAGTCAAACCTATACAGCACCACATACAGTTTGAAGCCAATTGGTGTATACTGAGCTTTCCTTGTATTTAAACTACCCCAAAGACGGTATATAAAAAAAAATATATATATATACAATTTTTCGCCGACACCGACATTCTCGGAGCGTCCGGCAAGCTTCGCTCGGAGATAAAACTGGACGCCTACTGCCACAGCCACGGTAACGGCATTGGGACCGCTCCCCCGCCTTCCGACCAGGTAGGGGATAAGAAGTAAAGTTTACCCCCTTTCACCCCCCTTCACATTACAAGACCCTCCAAAAATAACTGGACTATCAATCAAAATCAAGGGCGGCACAGTGGTGCAGCAATAGAGCTTCTGCTTCACAGCGGCAGAGATTAAGAATCAATCCTATCTGTGCAGAGTTTGCACATTTTTCCAGTGACTCTGTGGGTTTTCTTCTGGGTGCTTCGGTTTCCTTCCACATTCCAAAGACATGCAGGTTTGTAGGATTTAAGAAGGAATTGCAGATGCTGGAAAATCGAAGGTAGACAAGAACCCTTGGGGTTCGGCCCAAAACGTTGCCTATTTCCTTCGGTCCATAGATGCTGCCGCACCCGCTGAGTTTCTCCAGCACTTTTGGCTACCTTCAGGTTTGTAGGATAATTGGCCCATGTAAATTGTCCCCGCAAATTGTGTAGTGTGTGTGATCAATGGTCGGTGTAGACTCGGCAGGCCGAACGGCCGGTTTCCAGTCTATAAACTCTAAACAAGAGATTCTAGTAGTGCACCAAAATAAAGTATAGGCCAACCAAAATAAAGTATAGGCCTTTTTTTTTTTTTAAACAAAACTTACTTTGAAATACATTAAAATTTGAATAATTATCAATTAAAACAAATCTTGTATGCATAAAATATTTTTAGTCTTGTGGATTTATCAATTTTCCAAATAAATTTAAGGTGATCAATTGGTACATGACAATAGTTACTCAAGTCTTTATACACAATGCCCACCTTAAATATTTTCCCCTCAAAGCTTACATAGAAACATAGAAACTAGGTGCAGGAGTAGGCCATCCGGCCCTTCGAGCCTGCACTGCCATTCAATATGATCATGGCTGATCATCCAACTCAGTATCCTGTTCCTGCCTTCTCTCCATACCCCCTGATCCCTTTCGCCACAAGGGCCACATCTAACTCAGCTTCTTCAGTATCATTCCCTCTTTATTCCATCCATTTTATATACTCACTCCTATCATAGTAGTATAAAGCTTCCAAAACTGCAGCCCACTTCTCCTGGTTATACGGTTTTTGACAAAGAAAATCAGATCTTGTTACATAATTTATAACCTGATACACTATGATTGAATTTTCCATTCCCTTAAGAATCTTAATTATATCCACTGACTCCTCCTTTTGGTACCAAGAGAAATACTGGAGCCAAAAGCCAATTAAATTGAATTTTCAGTTCTGCCTTTTATGCTTTTAAATTCTCAATGCAATTTCATAACCAAATTTAGCTTTTATTCCAATGTACAATGAGTTTTCCTTCTGCTGTTACACACTGCACTATTGTTTTAAGAGAGGTTTCCATCAATACAAAAGCTATTGTTTATTAAATACATCCATTGCAAAGTGCTCCCAAAAGAACTCGGTGCCAATAAATCAACACCAATGCTAGTAAATGTCATTTCCATTCAGAAGTCTGCACCATTAGCATCAACCACATTTACCACATACTTGCAGATCTCGGATGTATCCCATGCCATTTTGCTTACATAGTTATTTTCCTCATTTCTTCCATTATTGACTATAGGTCATGCTACCTGATGTATACTCAGGAGTAAACTTTCTTATACTACTCTGATCTCTTCCAATTGTTAGACAAAATTGTAAAAAGAAGCATCTTTTGATATTTCTGGTTTAGCCGAGATTCTGTCTACATCAAAAGTCTGCCTCTCATACAAAGCCAATTTACCCAGAGATTGATTGCTCATTTTACACTTAAAGACATTTTACGTTTAAAGTCCATCTTGCTCATTGTGATTATGAATTTTGGACCTTTCACTTCAAGGTAAATCCACAAATTCAAAGGAAAGCACATCAGTCATGGCACATCAACACAAAGCAGTAACAAAATGTAAAGAATCTCACCACATGTTCATCATCTCAAATTAGACTGGTTTTCTAGCTTATTAATGCCCCTGTGATTTGTTGCAGTCCTACTCAACACTGGCTGTTCACTCCAAGCCACAAATTGATATAATCCACAAATTAAAAAAAATGTATTTCTGATTCCTAAGTCAGATGTGCTCCTGTGCAACTACAGAAATTAAACTTTTAATAATGTGACTATTTCTGTGGGGCTTCAAGCCTTGAAACTGAGAGTACAATCTGTTAAAAAAAAGTATTTAAGGCTGTCTGCAATCACACAAGATTATTATTTCACTTGATTAATATCACTTTAACTAATCAACAACATGCAACTGACCATTATTTAATTCAGAAACAATGGTTCTGAACTTAAAGAAAGGTAACTTTGAGGGTATGAGACGTGAATTGGCCAAGATTGACTGGCAATTAATTCTAAAAGGGTTGACGGTGGATATGCAATGGAGGACATTTAAAGGCTGCATGGATGAACTACAAAAATTGTTCATACCAGTTTGGCAAAAGAATAAATCAGGGAAGGTAGTACATCCATGGATAACAAGGGAAATCAGGGATAGTATCAAAGCGAAGGATGATGCGTACAAATTAGCCAGAAAAAGCAGCATACTGCATAAGAACCTTACCGAGCATTTGAAAAACCATAACCTGGACTGGGAGAAATTCAAAGACCAGCAGAGGAGGACAAAGGGCTTAATTAGGAAAGGGAAAATAGATTATGAAAGAAAACTGGCAGGGAACATAAAAACTGACTGCAAAGGTTTTTATAGATATGTGAAAAGAAAGAGATTAGTTAAAACAAGTGTAGGTCCCTTGCAGTCAGAAACAGGCGAGTTGATCATGGGGAACAAGGATATGGCGGACCAATTGAATAACTACTTTGGTTCCGTCTTCACTAAGGAAGACATAAATAATTTGCCGGAAATAGCAGGGGTCAAAGGTCAAAGGAGTTGGAGGAATTGAGTGAAATCCAGGTTAGCCGGGAAGTGGTGTTGGGTAAATTGAATGGATTAAAGGCCAATAAATCCCCAGGGCCAGATAGGCTGCATCCCAGAGTACTTAAGGAAGTAGCTCCAGAAATAGTGGATGCATTAGTAATAATCTTTCAAAACTCTTTAGATTCTGGAGTAGTTCCTGAAGATTGGCGAGTAGCAAACGTAACCCCACTTTTTAAGAAGGGAGGGAGAGAGAAAATGGGGAATTACACACCAGTTAGTCTAACATCGGTAGTGGGGAAACTGCTAGAGTCAGTTATTAAAGATGGGATAGCAGCACATTTGGAAAGTGGTGAAATCATTGGACAAAGTCAGCATGAATTTACGAAAGGTAAATCATGTCTGACGAATCTTATAGAATTTTTCGAGGATGTAACTAGTAGCGTGGATAGGGGAGAACCAGTGGATGTGGTGTATCTGGACTTCCAGAAGGCTTTCGACAAGGTCCCACATAAGAGATTAGTATACAAACTTAAAGCACAAGGCATTGGGGGTTCAGTATTGATGTGGATAGAGAACTGGCTGGCAAACAGGAAGCAAAGAGTAGGAGTAAACGGGTCCTTTTCACAATGGCAGGCAGTGACTAGTGGGGTGCCGCAAGGCTCAGTGCTGGGACCCCAGCTATTTACAATATATATTAATGATCTGGATGAGGGAATTGAAGGCAATATCTCCAAGTTTGCGGATGACACTAAGCTGGGGGGCAGTGTTAGCTGTGAGGAGGATGCTAGGAGACTGCAAGGTGACTTGGATAGGCTGGGTGAGTGGGCAAATGTTTGGCAGATGCAGTATAACGTGGATAAATGTGAGGTTATCCATTTTGGTGGCAAAAACGGGAAAGCAGACTATTATCTAAATGGTGGCCGATTGGGAAAGGGGGAGATGCAGCGAGACCTGGGTGTCATGGTACACCAGTCATTGAAGGTAAGCATGCAGGTGCAGCAGTCAGTAAAGAAAGCGAATGGTACGTTAGCTTTCATTGCAAAAGGATTTGAGTATAGGAGCAGGGAGGTTCTACTGCAGTTGGACAGGGTCTTGGTGAGACCACACCTGGAGTATTGCGTACAGTTTTGGTCTCCAAATCTGAGGAAGGACATTATTGCCATAGAGGGAGTGCAGAGACGGCTCACCAGACTGATTCCTGGGATGTCAGGACTGTCTTATGAAGAAAGACTGGATAGACTTGGTTTATACTCTCTAGAATTTAGGAGATTGAGAGGGGATCTTATAGAAACTTACAAAATTCTTAAGGGGTTGGACAGGCTAGATGCAGGAAGATTGTTCCCGATGTTAGGGAAGTCCAGGACAAGGGGTCACAGCTTAAGGATAAGGGGGAAATCCTTTAAAACCGAGATGAGAAGAACTTTTTTCACACAGAGAGTGGTGAATCTCTGGAACTCTCTGCCACAGAGGGTAGTTGAGGCCAGTTCATTGGCTATATTTAAGAGGGGGTTAGATGTGGCCCTTGTGGCTAAGGGGATCAGGGGGTATGGAGAGAAGGCAGGTACGGGATACTGAGTTGGATGATCAGCCATGATCATATTGAATGGCGGTGCAGGCTCGAAGGGCCGAATGGCCTACTCCTGCACCTAATTTCTATGTTTCTATGTTAAAATCCAAGATACATGTAAAATGATGGATCTGCAAAACAACCACATCTCATTGATATCTGATGAAAAGTCACCAAATCAAAATATTAACTTAGTATTCTTCTCAGTCTAACAGATGCTGTCTAACCCACCAGGTTTTTCTAGCATCTACTGCTTGTTTTCCAGATTCAGCATTGAGTATTACAGATCTGGTGAAATTGGTATATATACACTGAAATAATTAAGATATCACATTTAAAAAAAATGAATACAGGTTATGGGATTATTCTTATTTTGTTTTGGGTCTAACAAAATGAAAGTGGAAGATTTATCAGGCCACTACCATCACCACAATTGATATAATTCATTACCACAATCAATCCACATAACTGATGCATAATATTTATAATGCAATATTGGGTTACAAAATTTGTCTCGTAATAATTAACTGGAAATAATGGTCATAGAGATTC